>NW_026609721.1:0-25827 GCF_029499605.1 Hyla sarda
CTGCCTGCCCCGACCTTCTGCTACGTCCGACCTTGCTTCTGTCTACTCCCTTGTACCGCGCCTATCTTCAGCAGTCAGAGAGGTTGAGCCGTTGCTAGTGGATACGACCTGGTCACTACCGCCGCAGCAAGACCATCCCGCTTTGCGGCGGGCTCTGGTGAAAACCAGTAGTGACTTAGAACCGGTCCACTAGCACGGTCCACGCCAATCCCTCTCTGGCACAGAGGATCCACTACCTGCCAGCCGGCATCGTGACAGTAGATCCGGCCATGGATCCCGCTGAAGTTCCTCTGCCAGTTGTCGCCGACCTCACCACGGTGGTCGCCCAGCAGTCACAACAGATAGCGCAACAAGGCCAACAGCTGTCTCAACTGACCGTGATGCTACAGCAGCTACTACCACAGCTTCAGCAATCATCTCCTCCGCCAGCTCCTGCACCTCCTCCGCAGCGAGTGGCCGCTTCTGGTCTACGACTATCCTTGCCGGATAAATTTGATGGGGACTCTAAATTCTGCCGTGGCTTTCTTTCCCAATGTTCCCTGCACTTGGAGATGATGTCGGACCAGTTTCCTACTGAAAGGTCTAAGGTGGCTTTCGTAGTCAGCCTTTTGTCTGGAAAAGCTCTGTCATGGGCCACACCGCTCTGGGACCGCAATGACCCCGTCACTGCCTCTATACACTCCTTCTTCTCGGAAATTCGAAGTGTCTTTGAGGAACCTGCCCGAGCCTCTTCTGCTGAGACTGCCCTGTTGAACCTGGTCCAGGGTAATTCT
Source organism: Hyla sarda (assembly GCF_029499605.1). NCBI lineage: Eukaryota > Metazoa > Chordata > Amphibia > Anura > Hylidae > Hyla > Hyla sarda. The sequence goes on from NW_026609721.1 coordinate 774, forward strand.
TCCGTTGGCGAGTACGCCGTACAATTCCGTACTCTTGCTTCAGAATTATCCTGGAATAATGAGGCCCTCTGCGCGACCTTTAAAAAAGGCCTATCCAGCAACATTAAAGATGTTCTGGCCGCACGAGAAATCCCTGCTAACCTACATGAACTCATCCATCTTGCCACTCGCATTGACATGCGTTTTTCCGAAAGGCGTCAGGAGCTCCGCCAGGATATGGACTTTGTTCGCACAAGGCGTTTTTTCTCCCCGGCTCCTCTCTCCTCTGGTCCCCTGCAATCCGTTCCTGTGCCTCCCGCCGTGGAGGCTATGCAGGTCGACCGGTCTCGCCTGACACCTCAAGAGAGGACACGACGCCGCATGGAGAATCTCTGCCTGTACTGTGCCAGTACCGAACACTTCCTGAAGGATTGTCCTATCCGTCCTCCCCGCCTGGAAAGACGTACGCTGACTCCGCACAAAGGTGAGACAGTCCTTGATGTCTACTCTGCTTCTCCACGTCTTACTGTGCCTGTGCGGATATCTGCCTCTGCCTTCTCCTTCTCTACCATGGCCTTCTTGGATTCCGGATCTGCAGGAAATTTTATTTTGGCCTCTCTCGTCAACAGGTTCAACATCCCAGTGACCAGTCTCGCCAGACCCCTCTACATCAATTGTGTAAACAATGAAAGATTGGACTGTACCATACGTCTCCGCACGGAGCCCCTTCTAATGTGCATCGGACCTCATCACGAGAAGATTGAATTTTTGGTCCTCCCCAATTGCACTTCCGAAATCCTCCTTGGACTACCCTGGCTTCAACTCCATTCCCCAACCCTGGATTGGTCCACTGGGGAGATCAAGAGTTGGGGGCCCTCTTGTTTCAAGGACTGCCTAAAACCGGTTCCCAGTACCCCTTGCCGTGACTCTGTGGTTCCCCCTGTAACCGGTCTCCCTAAGGCCTATATGGACTTTGCGGATGTTTTTTGCAAAAAACAAGCTGAGACTCTACCTCCTCACAGGCCTTATGATTGTCCTATTGACCTCCTCCCGGGCACTACTCCACCCCGGGGCAGAATCTATCCTCTGTCCGCCCCAGAGACTCTTGCTATGTCGGAGTACATCCAGGAAAATTTAAAAAAAGGCTTTATCCGTAAATCCTCCTCTCCTGCCGGAGCCGGATTTTTCTTTGTGTCCAAAAAAGATGGCTCTCTACGTCCTTGCATTGACTACCGCGGTCTTAATAAAATCACGGTAAAGAACCGCTACCCCCTACCCCTCATCTCTGAACTCTTTGATCGCCTCCAAGGTGCCCACATCTTTACCAAACTGGACTTAAGAGGTGCTTATAATCTCATCCGCATCAGAGAGGGGGATGAATGGAAAACGGCATTTAACACTAGAGATGGACACTTTGAGTATCTGGTCATGCCCTTTGGCCTGTGCAACGCCCCTGCCGTCTTCCAAGACTTTGTTAATGAAATTTTTCGTGATCTCTTATACTCCTGTGTTGTTGTATATCTGGACGATATCCTGATTTTTTCTGCCAATCTAGAAGAACACCGCCAGCATGTCCGTATGGTTCTTCAGAGACTTCGTGACAATCAACTTTATGCCAAGATAGAGAAATGTCTGTTTGAATGCCAATCTCTTCCTTTCCTAGGATACTTGGTCTCTGGCCAAGGACTACAAATGGATCCAGACAAACTCTCTGCCGTCTTAGATTGGCCACGCCCCTCCGGACTCCGTGCTATCCAACGTTTTTTGGGGTTCGCCAATTATTACAGGCAATTTATTCCACATTTTTCTACCGTTGTGGCCCCTATCGTGGCTTTAACCAAAAAAAATGCCAATCCCAAGTCTTGGCCTCCTCAAGCGGAAGACGCCTTTAAACGGCTCAAGTCTGCCTTTTCTTCGGCTCCTGTGCTCTCCAGACCTGACCCATCTAAACCCTTCCTATTGGAGGTTGATGCCTCCTCTGTAGGAGCTGGAGCGGTCCTTCTACAAAAAAATTCTTCCGGGCATGCTGTTACTTGTGGTTTTTTTTCTAGGACCTTCTCTCCGGCAGAGAGGAACAACTCCATCGGGGATCGAGAGCTTCTAGCCATTAAATTAGCACTTGAGGAATGGAGGCATCTGCTGGAGGGATCAAGATTTCCAGTTATTATTTACACCGATCACAAGAACCTCTCCTATCTCCAGTCTGCCCAACGGCTGAATCCTCGCCAGGCCAGGTGGTCTCTGTTCTTTGCCCGATTTAATTTTGAAATTCACTTTCGGCCTGCCGATAAGAACATTAGGGCCGATGCTCTCTCTCGTTCCTCGGATGCCTCGGAAGTTGAACTCTCTCCGCAACACATCATTCCTCCTGACTGCCTGATTTCCACTTCTCCAGCCTCCATCAGGCAAACTCCTCCAGGGAAGACCTTCGTCACTCCACGCCAACGCCTCGGAATCCTCAAATGGGGTCACTCCTCCCATCTCGCAGGCCATGCGGGCATCAAGAAATCTGTGCAACTCATCTCTCGCTTCTATTGGTGGCCGACTCTGGAGACGGATGTCGTGGACTTTGTGCGAGCCTGCACTGTCTGTGCCCGGGATAAGACTCCTCGCCAGAAGCCCGCTGGTTTTCTTCATCCTCTGCCTGTCCCCGAACAGCCTTGGTCTCTGATTGGTATGGATTTTATTACAGACCTACCCCCATCCCGTGGCAACACTGTTGTTTGGGTGGTCGTTGATCGATTCTCCAAGATGGCACATTTCATCCCTCTTCCTGGTCTTCCTTCAGCGCCTCAGTTGGCTAAACAATTTTTTGTACACATTTTTCGTCTTCACGGGTTGCCCACACAGATAGTCTCGGATAGAGGCGTCCAATTTGTGTCAAAATTCTGGAGGGCTCTCTGTAAACAACTCAAGATTAAATTAAACTTTTCTTCTGCATATCATCCTCAATCCAATGGACAAGTAGAAAGAATTAACCAGGTCTTGGGTGATTATTTACGACATTTTGTTTCCTCCCGCCAGGATGATTGGGCAGATCTTCTACCATGGGCCGAATTCTCGTATAACTTTAGAGTCTCTGAATCTTCCTCCAAATCCCCATTTTTCGTGGTGTACGGCCGTCACCCTCTTCCCCCCCTCCCTACTCCCTTGCCCTCTGGTTTGCCCGCTGTAGATGAAGTGACTCGTGATCTTTCCACCATATGGAAAGAGACCCAAGATTCTCTTTTACAGGCTTCATCTCGCATGAAAAAGTTTGCCGATAAGAAAAGAAGAGCTCCCCCCATTTTTGCTCCCGGAGACAAGGTATGGCTCTCCGCTAAATATGTCCGCTTTCGTGTCCCCAGTTACAAACTGGGTCCACGCTATCTTGGTCCTTTCAAAGTCTTGTCCCAAATTAATCCTGTCTCTTACAAACTTCTTCTTCCTCCTTCTCTCCGTATTCCTAATGCCTTTCATGTCTCTCTTCTTAAACCACTCATCATCAACCGTTTCTCTCCCAAATTAGTTTCTCCCACTCCTGTCTCCGGTTCTTCTGACGTCTTCTCAGTGAAAGAGATACTGGCCTCCAAGACGGTCAGAGGAAAAAGGTTCTTTTTAGTGGATTGGGAGGGCTGTGGACCTGAAGAGAGATCCTGGGAACCTGAGGACAACATCCTAGACAAAAGTCTGCTCCTCAGGTTCTCAGGCTCTAAGAAGAGGGGGAGACCCAAGGGGGGGGTACTGTTACGCCGAGCGCTCCGGGTCCCCGCTCCTCCCCGGAGCGCTCGCTTCTCTCTCGCTACCGCAGCGCTCCGGGCAGCTCCACTGACCCGGTGCGCTGCGATACCGTCTCCAGCCGGGATGCGATTCGCGATGCGGGTAGCGCCCGCTCGCGATGCGCATCCCGGCTCCCGTACCTGACTCGCTCTCCGTCTGTCCTGTCCCGGCGCGCGCGGCCCCGCTCCCTAGGGCGCGCGCGCGCCGGGTCTCTGCGATTTAAAGGGCCACTGCGCCGCTGATTGGCGCAGTGGTTCCAATTAGTGTGTTCACCTGTGCACTCCCTATTTATACCTCACTTCCCCTTCACTCCCTCGCCGGATCTTGTTGCCATTGTGCCAGTGAAAGCGTTTCCTTGTGTGTTCCTAGCCTGTGTTCCAGACCTCCTGCCGTTGCCCCTGACTACGATCCTTGCTGCCTGCCCCGACCTTCTGCTACGTCCGACCTTGCTTCTGTCTACTCCCTTGTACCGCGCCTATCTTCAGCAGTCAGAGAGGTTGAGCCGTTGCTAGTGGATACGACCTGGTCACTACCGCCGCAGCAAGACCATCCCGCTTTGCGGCGGGCTCTGGTGAAAACCAGTAGTGACTTAGAACCAATCCACTAGCACGGTCCACGCCAATCCCTCTCTGGCACAGAGGATCCACTACCTGCCAGCCGGCATCGTGACAATCACTGGTTTCTCATAGGAAACCAGTGATCGATGATTCTGCCGCTTGACTGCTCATGCCTTGATCTCGGGCACTGAGCAGTCATTCGGCGATCGGACAGCGAGGAGGCAGGTAGGGAGCCTCCTGCTGTCCTGTAAGCTGTTCGGGATGCCGCGATTTCGCCGCGGCTATCCTGAACAGCCCACTGAGCTAACCGGCATACTTTCACTTTCACTTTAGACGCGGCGTTCAACTTTGAACGCCGAGTCTAAAGGATTAATAGCGCGCGGCACCGCGATCAATGCCGTGCGCTATTAGCCACGGCCCGACCCGCTATTATAGATCGGGAGCGGACACATGACGTTCCAGTACGTCATGTGTCCTTATGGAGTTAACTTACTAAGGGGTGACTAGGATATAACTAGGGAAGCGGACCCTGACAGGGACTGTGACTTTGGGGCCCCCCCAAACAAGGCACAGTATGAAATACGTGCCAGGACACCACAAACCCCCTTACTTAAAACAAGTAGACCCCGACGCCTGTTCCCTAAGGCAGAGGGACTAGGACAAGGACAGAATTATTAAAGAGTCTATACATCCTGACAACATTTTCTTTTAATTTGCCTAGTATTCTTACTAAACAATTATGAAGCTATCTAACATTTAGTCTCTAGCTCCTTAGACATCTTTATAGCTCTTTCTATACATTTATGAGGCTAACTAGACGTTGATAAAGCTCACTAGACATTGGATGAAGCTGTCTAACATTTAGTCTCAAGCTCCCTGGATTTTTATACAGAGCTCTCTATACATTTAGTCTCAAGCTGTCTAGACATTTTTGAAAACTCACCACATTTTCTTTTGTTTTGCCACGATGAGTCACCTGTTAGTACACAAAAGTTATATTGGCTTGCCTGAGGCTATCTACCAATAAGTTTAGCCACCAGGGTCTATTGGCTACACGCTTCTTACCTCTAGAACACAACAGTATACCCTTACCTAGGTTACCTTTAGAAATATGTGTTTAATTTTAGCACTCAAAAGCATCTACTGGCCAGGTAGAGCATTTCATACACGTAATAAAGAAAAGAGAGATTAGTGTACCTAACAGTGGCAGGAATAGAATTTCAATAGGCTACAATTCCTAAAGTGTTTCTTGAGTGTGAGACATATTTTTATTTTACTTTGTGTATTGAAGAAGACTGAGATAAGTACATTTGAGTGAGCTATTTGAGGTACTATGTGTGCAAGTACTGCTTAAAAGTTAGTCTTGATACCTTAAGGGTAGTTCACCCTGAGTAGTCCTTTGAGACTCTCGCAACATCACCCCCGGGCTGGCAGGAGTCTCTTCACATAGAGATTCTGCAGAAACTTCAGTCCCCGAGGGACCAGCTTGAAGGCTGGACACAGGAGCAACATCTTCGGTTGGACTGGGAGATTCTCTGAAGTCAGGTAGAGAAGGTGTAGCAGGACTTGGAGTAGCCACAGGAGCAGGACTGGTGCTGGGGGAAGCAACCAATGGTGGCTGACTGGATGGAGCAGCTATTGGTAGCTGGCTGGGTGGAGCAACCAGGGGAGGCTGGCTAGGTGGAGCAACAAGGGGCGGCTGGCTTGCAGCTGAACATGGCATACCCCAAAACATGACAGGTTGGTGAGAAGAGAATAAAGGAACGTCCATACTGGGATGAATTCCTTCTCCTGGTACATATTCCCTGGCTGGCCTGGCTGGAGGAGGAGTAGGGAGAAGTGCAGGAGGAGGGGGTCCCGGTAAGTCTTCCTTCAAGCACACTTTTATTCGGTTTTGGTGGACCACCTGTGGCTCAAACACTTTTTTCTGTATCTCATACACATCTGTGTCGGAATAAGGAATTGCAGTAATAGTATAGGGTTCTTTTTCCCATAGAGAATACAGCTCATGAGTTCTTGGGAATTTCCTGAGCCAAACTTTGTCTCCCAGCTGCAGGGGTTGAGCCGAGGCATGCCGACTTTTTTTGCTGTCGGCCCTGGGCTTCGCCCATTTTTTCTCCACAATGTCTCGGGCTTCTTTGATTCTCCTGCGATGTTCAGAGACCCAGTCCTGCAAGACTTGAGGGGAGTTATTGAAAGGGGCCTGTAGCCCAAAAGTTCTGTCCTTCGGCAATTTACCATGTCTTCCCATCATGAGAAAGAAGGGGGTATACCCTGTAGAACAATGAGTGTTGTTGTAGATTTCCAATAACTCAGGCAGTAGTCGGGGCCACTCTTCGTGTTTCGAGACAGAAGCTGCTCAGAGCATATGGATAAACACCTGGTTGATCCTTTCACAGAGCCCATTTCCTTGAGGATGGTAAGCTATCGTTCCGAGCTTCTTACAATCATGCAGCTGGCAGAGTTCCTGGAACAACTGAGCTTCGAAGGCCGTCCCTCGATCAGTGAGGACTGCTTCGGGACACCCCAAGGGCTGGATCCAGTGGCTGTAGAAGAGTTATGCTGCCGTCTTGGCGGTCAGATCCTTGACGGGAACAACAACCACCCACTTAGAGTAATGTTCCACCATGGTCAAGGCATAGCAATAGCCAGATCCAGTGGGGGTCAGCTTCACATGGTCAAGGGCAACCATTTGATTAGGCCTCTCAGTATGGATGGGGTGCAAGGGTGCTCTTGCATCTTTTTTGGGGTTCCTGATGACATTGCACGTGGTGCATTCAGCACACCATATTTCGATGTCTCCTCGCATTCCTATCCAATAAAATCTTCGGCGAATAGTGGCCTCTGTCTAATGGATTCCAAAATGCCCCGACTGGTCGTAATATGCATTCAGGACCATAGCTGCATCTCTTCTGGGGATTACAATTTGATGCACCCGTTCTCCAGACACCGGGTCCAATGAGTTTCTGTATTGCAGCCCCGAGGAATAGGCGATTTCGCTGTCGCCACAACTGTCTCAGTTCAAAGTCCCCTTGCTGCTTGTGGAGTCGAGTGGGCACCTTCTTGTGGAGGCAGTAATTCAAGAGGTCCCCTATGACCCAGCTTTCATCCTGCAGAGTCTTCCACGTGTATTGGTCTTCAGGGACTTCCAGAGGTCCGGGTTCGTCACCCTCTTGGGCCGTTAGAGCATTCTGGCTCATGAACCGTTGGTAGAAGGGTGGCATTTCCACATCTTCCCATTCGTCCCCTGCAGGGGGTTCTTCACCTGGGGCCATCCGGGAGAGAGCATCCGCATTGACATTGGATTTTCCACTGCAGTACTTAATACTGAAGTTATAATTGGCCAACCGGGAGACCCAGCACTGTTCAATAGCCCCCAACTTAGCAGCGTTCAAGTGGGCCAAGGGATTGTTGTCCGTATAGACCGTGAAGGGGGTGGTCGCCAGATAATCCTTGAATTTTTCAGTGATGGCCCAGACCAGGGCCAAGAGCTCCAACTTGAAAGAGCTAAAGTTGTCATCGTTCCTTTCCGCGCCTCGAAGATGACCGCTGGCGTAGGCAATTACCCTCTCTTTACCATCTTGGAGGTGAGATAAGATGGCTCCCAGTCCTTCGAAACTGGCCTCAGTATATAAGCGGAACGGCTTACCGTAGTCAGGATAGGCCAAGATAGGAGGTTCTGTAAGAAGGTACTTTAAAGCTCGGAAGGCAGTTTCTTGGTCTTCAGCCCATTGTGTCGGGAGCCTCCCATTATAATTTTCCTTGGCAGTACCCCTCAGTAAGGCAGTCAAGGGGCCAGCCATTTGTGCAAAGTGAGGGATGAAAAGTCGGTAGTAGCCGGCAAATCCCAGGAAACTTATGATGTCTCGTACTGTCTTGGGTGTAGGCCAGTTCCTCACAGCACTTCTTTTCTGGGGGTCAGGTTGGACACCATCGGCACTTACGACATGTCCTAGATAGTGCACTTGTGGCTTTAACAGGTGACACTTGGATGGCTTGACCTTCAGTCCTTGCCGTATAAGGACCTGGAAAACTTCTTTTTATTAAGATCTAAAACATACAGGACCCTGACCCATTCCAAAAATCTGCCACCCAACCCAAACCTCTCCATCGCCTGCCTGAGGTAGCTACAATCTACCCTGTCGAAGGCCTTCATGGCATCTATCGACAGGATGGATCGGAGCCCCTACTCCGGCATATGAATATTAGCAGACAGCTTAATCAAATTATCATGACTATTTCGGCTCGGTACAAAGCCGGTTTGGTCAGTAGCAATAATTTTGTTACAAACCTTTGCCAATCTCATTGCCAAAACCTTGGCAATAGTTTTGGCATCTGAATTTAATAGAGAGATGGGTCTATATGAATCAGCTGAAAGAAGGTTCTTTCCCTTTTTTAACAGTAGAATTATGTTTGCTTCACGCATAGTCAATGGGAGAGACCTACTAATACAGGATTTTATTACAAGCAAGAGGCGAGTATTATAGTGCCAAATCTTTCTTTTAGTGAAAAAACAGCAGCAAAAGAGTTAACGGAAAAAAGAAGAGAAAAAACACAGGTGAACGCAGGTGATAGCAGGTAGGTAATCAGCAAGGTATCCACCAATCAGCACACGGCATAGGTTATAAGAGGTATAGGTGTTCCTTAACCCCTTAAAGGGGTTATCCAGGGAAAAACTTTTTCTTTAAATATCAACTGGCTCCAGAAAGTTAAACAGATTTGTAAATTACTTCTATTAAAAAATCTTAATCCTTTCAGTACTTATGAGCTTCTGAAGTTTAGGTTGTTATTTTCTGTCTAAGTAATCTCTGATGACACGTGTCTCGGTAACCGCCCAGTTTAGAAGAGGTTTGCTATGGGAATTTGCTTCTAAACTGGGCGGTTCCCGCGAGATTCTCTCTCTGTCCCTCTCTCCACTATTCAGCATTACGCGCCCGTTCCCTCACAGGCTCCTCAGACTGCGGCCGCGCTAGACGTGTCATTGGAGTCTTCAGATTCTCAGTATTTTCTCCAACTAGTTGTTTCTCTTTATTCATTTAGCCCTCTGGTTTTCCAATAGTCTCTTGCTGGACAAATATTAACCCCTTAAGGACCCAGCCATTTTACACCTTAGGACCCAGCCATTTTTTGCACATCTGACCACTGTCATTTTAAACATTAATAACTCTGGAATGCTTTTAGTTATCATTCTGATTCCGAGACTTTTTTCGTGACATATTCTACTTTAACATAGTGGTAAATTTTTTTGGTAACTTGCATCCTTTCTTGGTGAAAAATCCCAAAATTTGATGAAAAATTAGAAAATTTTTCATTTTTCTAACTTTGAAGCTCTCTGCTTGTAAGGAAAATGGATATTCCAAATAATTTTTTTTATTCACATATACAATATGTTCACTTTATGTTTACATCATAAAATTTACATGTTTTTACTTTTGGAAGACACCAGAAGGCTTCAAAGTTCAGACGCAATTTTCCAATTTTTCACAAAATTTCTAAATCGCAATTTTTCAGGGACCAGTTCAGGTTTGAAGTGGATTTGAAGGGTCTTCATCTCAGAAATACCCCACAAATGATCCCATTATAAAAATTGCACCCCTCAAAGTATTCAAAATGACATTCAGTCAGCATTTTAACCCTTTAGGTGTTGCACAGGAATAGCAGCAAAGTGAAGGAGAAAATTCACAATCTTCATTTTTTACACTCGCATGTTCTTGTAGACCCAATTTTTTTAATTTTTACAAGGGGTAAAAGGAGAAAATGTATACTTATATTTGTAGCCCAATTTCTCTCGAGTAAGCACATACCTCATATGTTTATGTAAAGTGTTCGGCGTGCGCAGTAGAGGGCTCAGAAGCGAAGGAGCGAAAAGGGGATTTTGGAGAGTACGTTTTTCTGAAATGGTTTTTGGGGGATATGTTGCATTTAGGAAGCCCCTATGGTGCCAGAACAGGAAAAAAAAACACATGGCATACAATTTTGGAAACTAGACCCCTTGAGGAACGTAACAAGGAATAAAGTGAGCCTTAATACCCCACAGGTGTTTCACGACTTTTGCATGTAAAAAAAGAAAAAGAAAATTTCACTAAAGTGTGTGTTTCCCCCCAAATTTCACATTTTTGCAAGAGTTAATAGCAGAAAATACCCCCCAAAATTTGTAACCCCATCTCTTCTGAGTATGGAGGTACCCCATAAGTTGACCTGAAGTGCACTACGGGCGAACTACAATGCTCAGAAGAGAAGGAGTCATATTTGGCTTTTTGAGAGCAAATTTTGCTCGGGGGCATGTCGCATTTAGGAAGCCCCTATGGTGCCAGGACAGCAAGAAATACCCACATGGCATACCATTTTGGAAACTAGACCCCTTCAGGAACGTAACAAGGAATAAAGTGAGCCTTAATACCCCACAGGGGTTTCACGACTTTTGCATACGTAAAAAAAAAAAATGTTTATTTTCACTCAAATGTGTGTTTCCCCCCCAAATTTCACATTTTTGCAAGGGTTAATAGCAGAAAATACCCCCCAAAATTTGTAACTCCATCTCTTCCGAGTATGGAGGTACCCCATAAGTTGACCTTAAGCGCACTACGGGCGAACTACAATGCTCAAGAGAAAGAGTCATATTTGGCTTTTTGAGAGCAAATTTTGGGGGGGCATGTCGCATTTAGGAAGCCCTTATGTTGCCAGGACAGCAAAATAACCCCCACATGGCATACCATTTTTGAAAGTAGACCCCTTGAGGAACATTACAAGGGGTACAGTGAGCATTTACCCCCCACTGGTGTCTGTCAAATCTTTGGAAAAGTGGGCTGTACAAAATTTTTAATGTGCACAGCCCACTGTTCCAAAGATCTGTCAGACACCAGTAGGGTGTCAATTCTCACTGCACCCCTAGTTTCCGAAATGGGGTCACATGTGTTTTTTTTTGCGTTTGTCAAAACCTCTGTAACAATCAGCCACCCCTGTGCAAATCACCTCAAATGTACATGGTGCACTCTCCCTTCTGGGCCTTGTTGTGCGCCCCCAGAGCACTTTGTGCCTACATATGGGGTATCTCCATAGTCGGGAGAAATTGCATTACAAATTTTGGGGGGCTTTTTTCCCTTTTACCTCTTGTCAAAATGAAAAGTATAGGGCAACACCAGCATGTTATTGTAAATTTTTTTATTTTTTTACACTAACATGCTGTAGCATGATGTAGACCCCAACTTCACCTTTTCATAAGGGGTGAAAGTAGAAAAAGCCCCCCAAAATTTGTTAGGCCCTAAACTGTTGCCTTGAAATACGACAGGGCTCCAAAGTGAGAGCGCCATGTGCATTTGAGGCCTGAATTAGGGATTTGCATAGGGGTGGACATAGGGGTATTCTACGCCAGTGATTCCCAAACAGGGTGCCTCCAGCTGTTGCAAAACTGCCAGCATGCTTGGACAGTCAACGGCTGTCCGGCAATACTGGGAGTTGTTGTTTTGCAACAGCTGGAGGCTCCATTTTGAAAACAGTGGCGTACCAGACGTTTTTCATTTTTATTGGGGAGGGGGGCTGTGTAGGTGTATGTGTATATGTAGTCTTTTTTACTTTTTATTTTATTTTGTGGTAGTGTAGTGTAGTGTTTTTAGGGTGCAGTCACATGGGCGGGGGATTACAGCGAGTTTCCCGCTGCGAGTTTGAGCACCGCACAAAATTTGCTGCATCGCAAACTTAGAGCCTGATACTCACTGTAAGCCCCTGCCCATGTGAATGTACCCTGTACATTCACAGGGGGGGGGGGATCTCCAGCTGTTACAAAGCTACAACTCCCAGTATGCACAGTCTATCAGTGCATGCTGGTAGTTATAGTTTTGCAACAGCTGGAGGCACACGGGTTGGGAAACGCTGAGTTAGGAAACAGACAATGTTTCCCAACCAGTGTGCCTCCAGTTGTTGCAAAACCACTACTCCAAACATTCTCAGGCATGCTGGAAGTAGTAGTTCGGCGACATCTTTAGAGCCAGATGTTGCCGAACTACATCTCCCAGCATGCTTGGAGTTGTAGTTTTGCAACATCTGGAGGACTACAGTTTGCAGACTACTAATACAGTGGTTCCCAATCTGTGCCCTTCCAGATGTTGCAAAACTACAACTCCAAGTATGCCAAAACTGTCCTGGCATGCTGGGAGTTGTAATTCTGCAACATCTGAAGGGCCAGATGTTACAGAACTACAACTCCCAGCATGACTGGACAGTAAGGGCATGCTGAGCATGTGTAGTTTTGCAACATCTGGAAGGGCACAGTGGTCCCAAAACTGCGGACCTACAGATGTTGCAAAACTCCAAGGGCTGTCTGGGCATGCTGGGAGTTGTAGTACACAGGGCTTTATGGTGACGTGCATTGCTGTAAAGGGCCCGACCGCGGCTGAAGATCCACTCACCTGTCGCCGCCGCCGCCGTCTTCATCGCCGGTATCCGGGTCTTCAGGGACGAGGTAAGTAACGGGGCTGGGCCCCAGCACTCCCCCGTCGCGTCCTCCGGTCTTCCTCCTGTCCTCTCCGGACTTCCAGGGGCCGGGCAGGGTGGGAGGAAGTAACCGCCATCCACCCACCCCGTGCGATTGGTCGGTTAGCTAACCGAAGAATCGCAGGGGATAGGAGGAGGTGGCACCTCGCTCCTATACTTTAGCATGGTCCTGGCCTTCTGTGACAGCCGGGATCATGCAAAATTACCGGGCGGTCGGGTCCCAGAGATCGCAGATCGCAGGGGCGATTTCCCTAGCGATTTGCGGCGATCACCGACATGGGGGGGCCTACATGGCCCCCCTCGGCGTTTGCCCTGGATCCCTGCTGAAGGATTTCAGCAGGGATCCGCTTGCGATCTCCACCGGGTGAGCGGCGGAGACCAGGAAAAGACCATGACGTATGCATACGTCATGGGTCCTTAAGGGGTTAAGAATATTACTTGGCATTAATAATATATTACCTTTCTGTCATTGACATTGTGTCCCAGTCACTGCCACACATTAGACTTGTGCACTACAACATTTTTTGTTTTGTTTTGTTTCGTTTTTTCGTTTTGGAAAAAACTTTTCGCTTCGGCAATATTTTCGGTTTTGATTCTTCGGATACATTCAGTATTCAGTATTCGGGTGTTCGGGGCTGATTTGTTTTCGGATACATTCGGTATTCGCGTGTTTGGGGTTGATTTTTTTCGGATACATTCGGTATTCGGGTACATTCGGTAAATCTTTTTATTCTTTTTTTGGACTTTAGCGATCCTAAAAAATTATGGAGATGCCTTTTTTATTAAAATTTCGTAGGGTACCATAAAAAAATCATAACAAAAAAGATACAGTAGTGATGGAAAAAATTGTATCTAACGAAATGTATCTTTTTTATTATGAAATGTTTATTAATTTTTAAACAGGGATCAATTTATGTGAGCGGGTAAAGCACTAAAAATGTAGCCGACAATAATGAAAATGTAGTGTGTGCGTGTTTATCACTTTTTTTTAAAAACATTTTTTAGGTAGTACTACTACTCCCAGCATGGAACACACTCTTCCATGTTGGGAGTAGTAGTTACCTGTACTAATTGACAGATCGCTGGGGTCCCTTACGATCTTCTTGTATAGATGGGGCGGCAGCTCTTCTATGGTCCCCTGCACTCACGTATATATACACATATTCATATTTCCCGCAGAGCTGTGATATGTCTCGCTACGATATGTCTATTAATGCAGGTACTACAGCTCCCAGCATGGAGCAGAGTGTGCTCCATGTTGGGACTATTAGTACCTGCAGTAAGGGACAGATCCCAGCGGATGTCACTCCTCCTGACACCTTCTGCAATGTCCTGATGTGAATGTCGGGATCAGCTGTTCTCATGGCTACAGAGCCGGGAGAACAGCTGACGCTGAGCCGTAGGTATACATGGTATATCTACTGCCCAGCAAGAACTTACAGTGAGCCTGCAATGTGTATACAGTATACACATTGCTGGCTCACTTAACCCCTTGCTGAGCTGTGCGCTATGAGCAAGCCCAGCAAGGGAAGAGTGAACTTACACTGCTGGACAGTGTAGGTTAACCCTTTGGGCGGTATACACTATATACAGCTATCTATAGATAGCTGTATATTGTGTATACAGAAGACGAAGTCCGCTTACTTCTCTCGAGTACCGGGCAGGTCCGTGTAGCTCCGCCCCTAGTGATGATGTCATTAGGGGGCGGGGCTACAGAAGGGAACAAGGCTAGTTAATCTGAAGCTCTGTTCACATTGTCCGTTTTGTATAATGTGAACAGACCTTTCTGGCAGTGTCTACCCAGACAGGGAGACTCCAGCTGTTGCTAAACCACAACTCCCAGCATGCCCAGACAGCCAGAGGCTGTCTGGGCATGCTAGGAGTTGTAGTTTTGCACCAATTGGTGGCTCCCTGTTTGGGTAGACATTGTATCATGGGTGCTCTCCCCAGCGGACAGCGGCAAAAATGTCATAACCATTTTTTTGTGTTTTTTTTCTTCTCGTTTCAGATCCGTGTATGCAGAGGATTACTGCGGATTCGATGGATTACGGTGGATTATTATTTTTTTCTTTTAATAAAATGGTTAATGAGGGCTGTGGAGGAGTGTTTTTTTAAATAAAATAATTTTTCCAATGTGTTGTGTTTTTTTTAATGAATTTTCAGGGTTAGTAGTGGAAGCTGGTCTTATTGACTGAATCCATTACTAAGCCAGGGCTTAGCGCTAGCCCCAAAAACAGCTAGCGCTAACCCCCAATTATTACCCCGGTACCCACCGCCACAGGGGTTCCGGGAAGAGCCGGTACCAACAGGCCCGGAGCGTCAAAAATGGTACTCCTGGGCCTAAGCGGTAACAGGCTGGCGTTATTTAGGCTTGGGAGGGCCAGTAACAATGGTCCCCGCCCACCCTGGTAACATCAGGCTGTTGCTGTTTGGTTGGTATTGTGCTGAGAATGAAAATACGGGGAACCCTATACGTTTTTTTTTTTTTTTTAAATAGTTGTAGTTCTGTAACATCTGTCCCTTCAGATTTAGCAATTTTCATGAAATTTTTGAAAATTGCTTCTTTACTTTGAAGCCCTCTAATTTTTAAAAAAAGCAAAAATATGTCCATTTTATGATGCCAACATAAAGTGAACATATTGTACTTGTGAAGAAAAATAAAATTTATTGTGAATATCAATTTTCCTTACAAGTAGAGAGCTTCAAAGTTAGAAAAATGCAAAATTTTCAAAATTTTCATTAAATTTGGGGATTTTTCACCAAAAAAAGGATGCAAGTAACGCCGAAAATTTACCACCAAAATAAAATAGAATATGTCACGAAAAAACAATCTCAGAATCAGAATATTCGGTAAAAGTGTTTTTGCGTTATTAATTCGTAAAGTGACGGTGGTCAGAATTGCGAAAAAGGGCCCAGTCCTTAAGGTGAAAAAGGGTTGCGTCCTTAAGGGGTTAAGAAACACCTTATTTTCTGTCCGCCAATACAAAATTCTCTAATAGTGCCCCTCCCGAGACTAGACTCTGGATCCGCCCCTGGTTGTGGTTAAACTTTACTTTCCTGGAAAAGTTTCTGAGTTGCCCATAGCAACCAATCAGATTGCTTCCTTCATTTTTCAGAGGCCTTTTCAAAAATGAAAGAAGCAATCTGATTGGTTGCTATGGGCAACAGCACAACTCTTCCTCTGCACTGGTTTTGCTGAATCTCCCCCAGAGAGGAAGATTTATCAAAACCCAAAACCTGTCCAGAGGAAAAGTTTCTGAGTTGCCCATAGCAACCAATCAGATCGCTTCTTTAATTTTTCATAGGCTTTTTCAAGAATAAAAGAAGCAATCTGATTGGTTGCTATGGGCATCTCAGCAGCTTTTCCACTGGTCAGGTTTTGATAAATCTCTCTCTATGGGGGAGATTCATCAAAACCAGTGTAGAGGAAGAGTTATGCAGTTGCCCATAGCAACCAATCAGATTGCTTCTTTCATTTTTGAAAAGACCTCTGAAAAATGAAGGAAGCAATCTGATTGGTTGCTTTGGGCAACTCAGAAACTTTTCCAGAAATGGAGGATGCTAACTTTTTGTATCTTATATGGAATTATTCCTATATTCATACATTTTGGAATCATCGATCTTATTGAAAAAAGGTATAACATTAAGATCGAACGAGACCCTTAGATGCTTATCCTTGGAGATGTCGGGGAGTCTATATATAAGAAAAGTTTAATTAGACTATTTCCTTATGCAAAGGTGCTGTCCGGGCATGCTGGGAGTTGTGGTTTTGCAGCGGTTGGGGGTTCACAGCTTAGAGACCACTGCTATAGAGGGTGCAAATGTATCCGAGCCCTGGAACTCAAATAATGTGAAATATGAGATGATCAAAATGGAGCCCCTGCGCTAATTACTTGGGTTCTGGGGTCTGTAAGGTCCATAGTAGAAACATCAGGTTCTGTCCATAGCAGATACTAAATCATGGCAGCTCTAAGAAACAAGCAGTCATCGTGACATCAGACATGTGATGTCATAGACAGCTGGAGTCCTGACATTCCACTGACAGCCGCCCGAGCCTTCATTCTGTAGATTGTTACAGTGCGATTAGCAACTTCTATTTCTTCTTCTTGACTGAGATGGAGCTAAAAGGTTTGGGGTTCGTCCCCCTTCTGTTGGCGTTTTGGTGTGCGGCCTGGCTTGCCACCAGCTACATCGTGACGGTCGTCCTCGGCCATGCCGCCTCGCCACTGATGCACATCAGGTAAGATAAACAAGCACAAGATTCTTATTTCATGGGTTGGGAGTGAGGAAATATCCACAATAACATTGGTTTCTTTTCCTTCACAGTGACGTGGGAAATTTCTTTCCCGAAAACATATTATTGAGAATTGGTTTCATAGGGACATCCATTGGCACTTTGGTACTAACCTTTCTTATTTATAAGTATATGGTTATGCATACTGAAGAGTTCAGGGGTCATCAGGTCCTGATCCAGAGGATCCTGCTGGCCATTGTGTGGGCCTCCTGTTTTGGTACAGCTGTCATGCATGTATTGTCCCCCGAAGAATATCCCAGGATACACTTTGTCAGCACGATAATTTCCATTACATGTGAAGCCTTATACTACCTTGGGCAGTCCATCCAGATGTATAAATTACCAGGAGCAAACAAAGTCATCCACCATAGTAGATGCACCTGCTGTGGCCTGACTTTTACCTGCGCAATTTTCTACTTTGGATATAAAACATTACAGGAATTATTCTATAATGATGAAGACTGGGACGAGATCCGTGAAATCACCACCATAATCATCGAGTGGGTGATGCTTCTACTGATCCTGATAAACATCGTGACCTATTATTCCACCATGCAGAGGTTAATGTTAACCGTCTCCAGGAACAGCTGCAAACTCTCTCTTAGAGTAAGAATTGATGACTTCGGGGTGTAGACCACCACGGGGGCCATCAAGTGGACTTCTGGGAGAGATACTGCACAGGACACGGAAAAACCATAAAAAAAATAATATGAGCTGGTGATATTACCTATACAAAAAAATAAAAAAACATAAAAGAAAAATATTGGTGTGTGATGTGTAATACCTACCGTATATACTCGAGTATAAGCCGAGTTTTTCAGCACCATTTTTCTTGCTGAAAACGCCCCCCTCGGCTTATACTCGAGTGATCTCTCCGCCTGTCAATCCCTTTTCAGTGGTCTTCAACCTGCAGACCGCCAGATGTTGTAAAACTACAACTCCCAGCATGCCCAGACAGCCATCAGCTGTCTGGGCATGCTGGGTGTTGTAGTTTTGAAACCTCTGGAGGTCCGCAGGTTGAAGACCACTTCGGCCTTCGTCATCATCCAGGCCCCCCCCCCCCTCTCTTGTTTTGTACTCACCCCCCCAGTTTGGGTGAGCTGGTCCGGGCCATCTATGTTGCAGGGACCATCCGGTGGGGAGGGATACTCGTTCCGGGCTGTCCATTTTCACCGGAGGGCCTTCTTCATGCGCAACGTCCCTGTGCGTCGTCGTCAAGGCAACATCACTAGGACCAGCTCACCCTAACTTCCTGCCAAGGGGAGGTGAGTACAAAACAAAAAGGCCACAGTGGTCTTCAACCTGCGGACCTCCAGAGGTTTCAAAACTACAACTCCCAGCATGCCCGAACAGCCGATAGATGTCTGGGCATGCTGGGAGTTGTGGTTCTGCAACATCTGGAGGTCCGCAGGTTGAAGACCACTGATGAAGGGATTGACAGGCGGTGATGATGAAAGGGAGGGGGATGATGATTAAGGGGGGATGATGATGAAGGCCGCAATGGTATTCAACCTGCGGACCTCCAGAGGTTTCAAAACTACAACTCCCAGCATGCCCAGACAGCCGATGGCTGTCCGGGCATGCTGGGGGTTGTAGTTTTGCAACATCTAGAGGTCCGCAGGTTGAAAACCACTGATGAAGGGATTGACAGGCGATGATGATGAAGGGGGGGGGGATGATGACGGGGGTCTGGATGATTACATGGGGGGATGAGGTATTTCCCACCCTAGGCTTATAGTCGAGTCAATAACATATATATATATATATATATATATATATATATATATATATATATATATATATATATATATATATATATTTTTTTTTTTTTTTTTTTTTGGGGGGGGGGGGGGAATTAGGGGCCTTGGCTTATATTCGGGTCGGCTTATACTCGAGTATATACGTTAGAAAACCAGAATCATTATAACCTCCCTCTGCATTACCCTGTTTATTATTTTCCAAGCAAGCACTTTGTTCTAATTCGTCCACTCTCTGGCGTGCTCCTTGTATAAGGGGTTTGGGATACACTTTTTGTTTAAAACGATTCTCCAGGTTATCGAGTTGTTGCTGGCATTTTTGTGTGGAAGAACAATTCCTCCGGATTCTTTTCATTTGACCGAATGGAATGTTCTTCTTCCATTGTTTCCGATGGCAACTGTTAAAGTCGAGGTAGTTCCTTAAAATAGGTGGCAGTATGCGAACAGCCATCCTGAATATAGATATTTAAATCCAGGAACTCAAATTTTTGGGGGGACTGATGCAGCTCTGCCTTTGGCAATCTCTGGCTCTGCCATAGCGCTTTTTTTGAAGGGGCGTGTCGGCTGCCGCTTCGTCTGGTGGTCAACACGCGCTATCTGGCCAGCGAGCCAGGGCCCCGTACAGGAGATCGCGGGGGCCCCCAGCGGTCGGACCCCTCGCAATCTGAAACTTATCCCCTACCCTTGGGATAGGGGATGTTTTTCAGCACTGGACTACTCCTTTAACCCCTTCATGATCCAGCCCATTTTCACCTTCAGGACCTGGGCATTTTTTGAAAATCTGACCACTGTCACTTTAAACATTAATAACTCTGGAATGCTTTTACTTATCATTCTGATTCCGAGATTGTTTTTTCGTGACATATTCTACTTTATGTTATTGGTAAAATTTCACTGATATTTTCATCCTTTCTTGGTAAAAAATCTAAAAATTTCATGAAAATTTTGAAAATTTAGCATTTTTCTAACTTTGAAAGTCTCTGCTTGAAAGGAAAATGGATATTCCAAATAAATTACATATTGATTCACATATACAATATGTCTACTTTGTGTCTGCATAAAAAAATTGACAAGTTTTTACTTTTGGAAAACATCAGAGGGCTTCAAAGTTCCGCAGCAATTTTCCAATTTTTCTCAAGATTTTCAAAATCGTAATTTTTCAGGGCCCAGTTCAGGTTGGAAGTGGATTTTAAGGGTCTTCATATTAGAAATACCCCATAAATGACCCCATTATAAAAACTGCACCCCCCCCCCAAAGTATTCCAAATGACATTCAGTAAGTGTTTTAACCCTTTAGGTGTTTCACAGGAATAGCAGCAAAGTGAAGGAGAAAATTCTAAATCTTCATTTTTTACACATTTTCTTGTAGACCCAATTTTTGAATTTTTACAAGGGGTAAAAGGAGAGAAATCACCCTAAAATTTGTAACCCAATTTCTCTCGAGTAAGGAAATACCTCATATGTGTATGTAAAGTGTTCGGCGGGCGCAGTAGAGGGCTCAGAAGGGAAGGAGCGACAATGGGATTTTGGAGAGTTTTTCTGAAAGGGTTTTTGGGGGGCATGTCCCATTTAGGAAGCCCCTATGGTGCCAGAACAGGGGACCCCCCCCACATGTGACCCCATTTTGGAAACAATACTCCTCATAGAATTTAATAAGGGGTGCAGTGAGCATTTACACCCCATTGGCGTTTGACAGATATTTGAAACAGTGGACTGTGCAAATCAAAAAATTTATTTTTCATTTTCACAGACCACTGTTCCAAAAATCTGTCAGACACCAGTGGGGTGTAAATGCTCACTGTACCCCTTATTACATTCCGTGAGGGGTGTAGTTTCCAAAATGGGGTCACATATGGATATTTATTGTTTTGCGTTTGTCAGAACTGCTGTAACAATCAGCCACCCCTGTGCAAATCGCCTCAAATGTACATGGCGCACTCTCCCTTCTGGGCCTTGTTGTGCGCCCCCAGAGCACTTTGCGCCCACATATGGGGTATCTCCGTACTCAGGAGAAATTGTGTTACAAATTTAGAGGGTCTTTTTTTCCCTTTTACCTCTTGTGAAAATGAAAAGTATAGGGCAACACCAGCATGTCAGTGTAAATAATTTATTTTTTTACACTAACATGCTGGTGTAGACCCCAACTTCACCTTTTCATAAGGGGTTAAAGAAGAAAAAGCCCCCCAAAATTTGTAAGGCAATTTCTCCCGAGTACGGCGATACCCCATATGTGTCCCAAAACTGTTGCCCTGAAATACGACAGGGCTCCAAAGTGAGAGAGCGCCATGCGCATTTGAGGCCTGAATTAGGGATTTGCATAGGGGTGGACATAGGGGTATTCTATGCCAATGATTCCCAAACAGGGTGCCTCCAGCTGTTGCAAAACTCCCAGCATGCCTGGACAGTCAATGGCTGTCCGGCAATACTGGGAGTTATTATTTTGCAACAGCTGGAGGCTCCGTTTTGGAACCAGTAGCGTACCAGACGTTTTTCATTTTTTGGGGGGAGGGGGGCTGTGTAGGGGTTTGTGTATATGTAGTGTTTTTTACTTTTTATTTTAGGTTAGTGTTAGTGTAGTGTAGTGTTTTTAGGGTACAGTCACATGGGCAGAGGTTCACAGCAAGTTTGCCGCTGGAAGTTTGAGCTGCAGCGCAAAATTTGCGCCATCTCAAACTTGCAGCACTCACTGTAAACCTCCGCCCATGTGAGTGTACCCTGTACATTCACATTGGGGGGAGGGGGCAAACATCCAGCTGTTGCAAACTCTGAGCATGCCCTTTGGCTGTCCGTGCATGCTGGGAGTTGTAGTTTTGCAACAGCTGGAGGAACACTGGTTTGGAAACACTAAGTTAAGTAATAAACTTTCAAGTGTTTTGCAACCAAACTTAGTGTTTCCAAACCAGTGTGCCTCCAGCTGTTGCAAAACTACAACTCCCAGCATGCATGGTCTGTCAGTGCATGCTGGGAGTTATAGTTTTGCAACAATTGCAACAGCTGGAGGCACTGAGGTAGGAAACGGACAATGTTTCCCAACTAGTGTGCCTCCAGTTGTTGCAAAACTACAACTCCCAGCATGCCCAGACTGCCAAGGCATGCTGGAAGTTGTAGTTCGGCAATATCTGAAGGATCAGATGTTGCCGAACTACAACTTCCAGCATGCTTGGGCAGTCTGGGCATGCTGGGAGTTGTAGTTTTGCAACATCTGGAGGTCCACAGTTTGGAGACCACTGTATAATGGTCTCCAATCTGTGCTCTTCCAGATGTTAGAGAACTACAACTCCCAGCATGCCTGGACAGACTGAGCATGCTGAGATTTGTAGTTTTGCAACATCTGGAAGAGCACAGATTGGAGACCATTATACAGTGGTCTCCAAACTGAGGACCTCCAGATGTTGCAAAACTACAACTCCCAGCATGCCCAGAAAGCCAAAGGCTGTCTGGGCATGCTGGGAGTTGCAGTTTTGAAACTCTCAGAGGCAGCAGTGAGATCGCTTTACGGCGATCTCACTGCTGCCAATGAAGATGCCGCACTGCTGCCGGAAACTCACCTCCGGGACGCAGCGCAGCCGGGACCGCACGGAGGACGCCGGGACCGCTCGGGACACCGCTCCGACGGGTAAGTGACGCCGGGGGACAGGTCAGGGACACTTAGCAGAGCGGTGTGTGTCCCGATCCCCGTGATCCGGACTCACACACCGCGCTGCTAAGTATTTTCATAGCGAAACGCTGCTATCAGCTAGTCAGATTTGACCAGCTGATAGCAGCGATCGCTGGGGGGGGGGGGGTGGGGGATGAAACCCCCCGTGGTCACATGGTAAAATGGTTGGTTATCAGTGATAGCCACCATCTTTCCGGGCGCTGCGGGATGTCGCGAGTAGCGGCAGTAATGTCCATGACGTACCTGTATGTCATGGGTCGGGAACACCTTGCCACCCATGACGTACAGGTATGTCATAGGTCGGGAAGGGGTTAAAGGGGTACTCCGGTGAAAACCTTTTTTCTTTTAAATCAACTGGTGGCAGAAAGTTAAACATATTTGTAAATTACTTCTATTAAAAAATCTTAATCCTTCCTGTACTTATTAGCTGCTGAATGCTACAGAGGAAATTATTTTCTTTTTGGAATGCTCTCTGATGACATCACAACCACAGTTCTCTCTGCTGACAATATTATAATAATAATAAGTCTTTATTTATTGTTGTCCTTAGTGGTATTTGAACCCAAGTCACCAACACTGCAAGGCAGCAGTGCTAACCACTGAGCCACCATGCTGCCCTTAGCAAACATCTGCTATGCACGGTTGCTAAAATGAACAGAGATGTCAGCAGAGAGCACTGTGGTCGTGATGTCATCAGTGTTCCAAAAAGAAAGGAATTTCCTCTGTAGCATTCAGCAGCTAATAAGTACTGGAAGTAGGGATCGACCGATTATCGGTATGGCCGATATCATCGGCCGATAATCATGATTTGGGGCATACCGCTATACCGGTCGGGCCCCTCCCCCACCCTTCAAGTCAATAAAAAAAATTAAACTTACCCGTAATGGGGGTGGTCTGGGCCATCCATCCTTCCTGTAGTGTCCAGCGGCATTCCGGGTGGAGGGTGAACCGGTCCGGGCTGTCCTTCTCCGGGGGTCATCTTCTCCACTCCGGGCAGGCTCCGGCCTAGTACGCTGCATAGACGCCGCTACGCCGTGACGTCAGGTGTGTCGCTGCGCACGGGCGTCACTGCACAGCGGCGTCTATGCTGCGTTACTATGCCGGAGCCTGCCCGGAGTGGAGAAGAGAACCCCGGAGAAGGACAGCCCGGACCGGTTCACCCTCCACCCGGAATGCCGCCGGACACTACAGGAAGGAAGGAAGGATGGCCCGGACCACCCTGACAGACAGGGGGAGAGAAGCGGGTGGTGGCGGCGGCCTATGGCACCGCAAAAGCCACTGCAGTGCATTGAGTTAGAGCGCCCTCTTTAAATCAATGATCTGCAGCAGTGTCGCGGGGGGATAAATAGCCGATAACTTACACCGGAATATCGGTATAAGTTATCGGCTATCGGTCCTAACCTGCACCGATTATCGGTATCGGCCCTAAAAAAACGATATCGGTCGATCCCTAACTGGAAGGATTAAGATTTTTTAATAGAAGTAATTTACAAATATAAAAACAAAAGGAAAAAGAAAAATAATTTACAAATATGTTTAACTTTCTGCCACCAGTTGATTTATAAGAGAAAAGGTTTTCACCGGAGTACCCCTTTAAACTAGATCTCAGCCCCGAGGATTCAGGATCAGGAGGAGGAGCTAGCTCTCACTTCCTCCCATCATGCTCTCACACCATATCTTTATTCTGTGATGCTACAATCATTTTTATATATATTTCCATATTACAGAAAAAGTTCTTTATATAATGCCCGGCCTATTCCCACAATGACAGCCATTGGTTTTATATACTGTATATTTATGATACGTATTTTCTATATAGGTGATTGGATATGTTCTTTATATTTCACATTATATGTGGTTGTGATAGATACATTGAATATGTTCCTATAGTCAGATATCACCCCTGGTCATGTAGAGGTGGTACGATCCACCTGTATGATGGGGGATGGAGAAGATGGGACATCTAAGAAGCGCCCCATTAAGGAGGAGCTGATGTCTCACGTCCTCTATAAATGGCTGACAGGTAATTATATAACTTGTATGACTAAGGTCCAGATGTAGGACAGAAACCCGTCATGTGTGTCTACATTGTCTGTGCACCGAGGTGAAAGTCTGCAAATAAAAGCTCCGTTCTGCAAGAATCTGCGCTGGACATCCTTTCTTCTATAGTATGAATTAGTGTATTGTATTATTTAAAGGGGTCCTCCGGGGATTACACATCTTATCCCCTATCCAAAGCCTTGGAGTTTTCTGTACGCTCAGCAGTTGTGGTTCTTGTTTACAAGTTTCCTGGTTATAATTCTGGTAAAGTTCACACTCAGTTCATAATGAAGGAACATAGACAAGATGGTGGACTATAGACAACATGGTGATGATATACAAAATGGCGTATAATCATATAAAGGTTTATTATAAAAGGTTATATAGAAATGTATAACAAGCTGACTTCCCTCACAGGCATGCTGGGAGTTGAAGTTTTGCAACATCTGGAGGGCCGCCAGTTTGAGACCCCTGCAGTATATGATACATATAAATGTCAGATATCCTATGTACATGGTGA
>NW_026609722.1:0-25798 GCF_029499605.1 Hyla sarda
CCACTGACATCACTAGGTGTAAACAACATCTCTCCTTTGCTGTGTATGTGACTATGGAGCTGTTTGGTGATGTCGTCTATTACGGCCTTCATAGAAGCAACAGGAGATTGTTGCATCCATCTTGAACCCTCAGAACTACAGTGCTATGATGTCACTCACTTCCACAGGCCTTGCAGAGTGTAAACAACAACAACCCAGCTTTGTTGTGTATGTAACCAAAGGGATTTGTGATGTCACCTAGAACCTTCACAGCAGCGACAGCTTTATGAGGAGCATCAGCACTGCTCTGCCTGAGCAGAACCATCACCGCCATAGGTTGTCAAATAACCCGGATTTAACCCACACAGGTAAGTCCAATGGGGTGCAGGCATGTCCTCTATGCTTACAGCTTCCCGTGGGTGTTGGTTTGATACCGTTTGGGGACAGCCAAGGAGGCATCTGCAGGCAACAAAGGTAGGTGTGTGCTTGTGTGTGTGTTTCCTATGCAGATCCTAAGCCCAGTGTCACATGCAAGTAGGAGGAGTAAGAAGGGTTCCTGGCAAATCCGGGTTATGGATTGCATTTAAAAAGGCCCCGTGGGAGTGCAATGGGCCCCTGTCTTGCTGCTTAGCAATAATGGTATGGGTTTAGGTTCTGCTGTGTGTACTGGTGGTTGACTGCCCCCCAGCCCAGAGTGTGCATGGAAAATTGTCTGGCAGCCTCCCTGACAGCAAGCAGTGATAGTGCCCATGAAGGGGACCTTGTTGGGCCCGCCCCTTTCACGGTTATCGCTTCTCGGCCTTTTGGCTAAGATCAAGTGTAGTATCTGTTCTTATCAGTTTAATATCTGATACGTCCCCTATCTGGGGACCATATATTAAATGGATTTTTGAGAACGGGGGCCGATTTCGAAGCTTGCTTCCGTCGCCCTATGCATTGACCCGATATGGCAGTATCTTCGGGTACAGTGCACCACCCCCTTACAGGGTTAAAAAGAAAGATTCCTACTTTCATTGCTACCTGCTTGCTGGCTAGCCAGCTAGCCAGCCCTGTGGGCCTTGCTGCTGCTGCAGCCAAAAAACAAAAGGTGGTGCTGCTGCTGCTTCTGCTGCTTCTGCTTCTGCTTGTGTCTGGCCCCTGTTGGAGCGTCCAGGCACAGGACTTCTGCTGCTGCTGACTAAATGGCCTCCTTAATTGGATCATTTGAGTAGCCAGCACACCTGTGCAGGTAGGGCATGACATGATAGGCAGCTGCCTTGATAGCGGGTGGGTGCTGAATGTTCCTAATTGACAAAATAAGATTAATGCTTATGAAGAAATATAAAATCTCATCCCTTCCCCAATATCGCGCCACACCCCTACCCCTTAATTCCCTGGTTGAACGTGATGGACATATGTCTTTTTTCGACCGTACTAACTATGTAACTATGTAACATAACATGGGGGGGGGGGGGGTCTCCTGGCTGTTCACACAGGTGTGTCATTGCTGTACATTGACCATGCATTGCTTCTGTGGTATTGCAAAGGCAAAGACAAATGCTTCCAGCCATCCATTGCACTAATGGATTGGTCATCAGCTGGCTGTCTATGTCCCGCATCAATATAGACCAAAGTACAGAGGGTTAGGCTATGCTATTGTGCACCTACCTGATGCATCAGAAGGTGCGAGGCCCTTGCTAAATTCTGTGCACAGACTTTGAGATCTATGCTTTAGACTGTATCTAAACCTGCTCCAACATGGACTGACATTCTGGCCTACTTTCAGCCGATGCGACTTGTCTGTCGCTGAACAGTCGCTTTTTATGTATTCAGCACCTATGTATAATGTTGTAAAAATGCTCTAGAAGCTAAAGTCGCAGAAATGTCACACATATTTGGCCTGCAACTTTCTGTGCGACAAATTCAGACAGGAAAAATCAGTATAAATCCTTAGAAAATTATCCCCCAGTGTCTCCATCTGCTGGCGGTATTGAATAAGCATTGCTGCACTGATGGGGTATGCATTAGACGAAAAAAAAGAAGAAAAAGAAGAATAATACGCCCAGAAAAGAGGCGAAAAGGAGAAAAACGTAAAAAAACGTGAAAAAAAAGTAAGAGGAAGAGAAGGGAAAAAAAGGTGGAAATGGGTTTAAAAGTGATTTCGGCGGAGAAATATATATATATATATACTATATATATATATATATATATATATGCGCACACACACACATAGATATAAACGTATTCTCCGTTGAGATATTGCAGCCGCTGCTGTGTCCAGGCCCAGGAGCCTTAGCACTGTGCTGTGATGTCACTCAATACCACTGACATCACTAGGTGTAAACAACATCTCTCCTTTGCTGTGTATGTGACTATGGAGCTGTTTGGTGATGTCGTCTATTACGGCCTTCATAGAAGCAACAGGAGATTGTTGCATCCATCTTGAACCCTCAGAACTACAGTGCTATGATGTCACTCACTTCCACAGGCCTTGCAGAGTGTAAACAACAACAACCCAGCTTTGTTGTGTATGTAACCAAAGGGATTTGTGATGTCACCTAGAACCTTCACAGCAGCGACAGCTTTATGAGGAGCATCAGCACTGCTCTGCCTGAGCAGAACCATCACCGCCATAGGTTGTCAAATAACCCGGATTTAACCCACACAGGTAAGTCCAATGGGGTGCAGGCATGTCCTCTATGCTTACAGCTTCCCGTGGGTGTTGGTTTGATACCGTTTGGGGACAGCCAAGGAGGCATCTGCAGGCAACAAAGGTAGGTGTGTGCTTGTGTGTGTGTTTCCTATGCAGATCCTAAGCCCAGTGTCACATGCAAGTAGGAGGAGTAAGAAGGGTTCCTGGCAAATCCGGGTTATGGATTGCATTTAAAAAGGCCCCGTGGGAGTGCAATGGGCCCCTGTCTTGCTGCTTAGCAATAATGGTATGGGTTTAGGTTCTGCTGTGTGTACTGGTGGTTGACTGCCCCCCAGCCCAGAGTGTGCATGGAAAATTGTCTGGCAGCCTCCCTGACAGCAAGCAGTGATAGTGCCCATGAAGGGGACCTTGTTGGGCCCGCCCCTTTCACGGTTATCGCTTCTCGGCCTTTTGGCTAAGATCAAGTGTAGTATCTGTTCTTATCAGTTTAATATCTGATACGTCCCCTATCTGGGGACCATATATTAAATGGATTTTTGAGAACGGGGGCCGATTTCGAAGCTTGCTTCCGTCGCCCTATGCATTGACCCGATATGGCAGTATCTTCGGGTACAGTGCACCACCCCCTTACAGGGTTAAAAAGAAAGATTCCTACTTTCATTGCTACCTGCTTGCTGGCTAGCCAGCTAGCCAGCCCTGTGGGCCTTGCTGCTGCTGCAGCCAAAAAACAAAAGGTGGTGCTGCTGCTGCTTCTGCTGCTTCTGCTTCTGCTTGTGTCTGGCCCCTGTTGGAGCGTCCAGGCACAGGACTTCTGCTGCTGCTGACTAAATGGCCTCCTTAATTGGATCATTTGAGTAGCCAGCACACCTGTGCAGGTAGGGCATGACATGATAGGCAGCTGCCTTGATAGCGGGTGGGTGCTGAATGTTCCTAATTGACAAAATAAGATTAATGCTTATGAAGAAATATAAAATCTCATCCCTTCCCCAATATCGCGCCACACCCCTACCCCTTAATTCCCTGGTTGAACGTGATGGACATATGTCTTTTTTCGACCGTACTAACTATGTAACTATGTAACATAACATGGGGGGGGGGGGGGGTCTCCTGGCTGTTCACACAGGTGTGTCATTGCTGTACATTGACCATGCATTGCTTCTGTGGTATTGCAAAGGCAAAGACAAATGCTTCCAGCCATCCATTGCACTAATGGATTGGTCATCAGCTGGCTGTCTATGTCCCGCATCAATATAGACCAAAGTACAGAGGGTTAGGCTATGCTATTGTGCACCTACCTGATGCATCAGAAGGTGCGAGGCCCTTGCTAAATTCTGTGCACAGACTTTGAGATCTATGCTTTAGACTGTATCTAAACCTGCTCCAACATGGACTGACATTCTGGCCTACTTTCAGCCGATGCGACTTGTCTGTCGCTGAACAGTCGCTTTTTATGTATTCAGCACCTATGTATAATGTTGTAAAAATGCTCTAGAAGCTAAAGTCGCAGAAATGTCACACATATTTGGCCTGCAACTTTCTGTGCGACAAATTCAGACAGGAAAAATCAGTATAAATCCTTAGAAAATTATCCCCCAGTGTCTCCATCTGCTGGCGGTATTGAATAAGCATTGCTGCACTGATGGGGTATGCATTAGACGAAAAAAAAGAAGAAAAAGAAGAATAATACGCCCAGAAAAGAGGCGAAAAGGAGAAAAACGTAAAAAAACGTGAAAAAAAAGTAAGAGGAAGAGAAGGGAAAAAAAGGTGGAAATGGGTTTAAAAGTGATTTCGGCGGAGAAATATATATATATATATATATATATATATATATATATATATATATATGCGCACACACACACATAGATATAAACGTATTCTCCGTTGAGATATTGCAGCCGCTGCTGTGTCCAGGCCCAGGAGCCTTAGCACTGTGCTGTGATGTCACTCAATACCACTGACATCACTAGGTGTAAACAACATCTCTCCTTTGCTGTGTATGTGACTATGGAGCTGTTTGGTGATGTCGTCTATTACGGCCTTCATAGAAGCAACAGGAGATTGTTGCATCCATCTTGAACCCTCAGAACTACAGTGCTATGATGTCACTCACTTCCACAGGCCTTGCAGAGTGTAAACAACAACAACCCAGCTTTGTTGTGTATGTAACCAAAGGGATTTGTGATGTCACCTAGAACCTTCACAGCAGCGACAGCTTTATGAGGAGCATCAGCACTGCTCTGCCTGAGCAGAACCATCACCGCCATAGGTTGTCAAATAACCCGGATTTAACCCACACAGGTAAGTCCAATGGGGTGCAGGCATGTCCTCTATGCTTACAGCTTCCCGTGGGTGTTGGTTTGATACCGTTTGGGGACAGCCAAGGAGGCATCTGCAGGCAACAAAGGTAGGTGTGTGCTTGTGTGTGTGTTTCCTATGCAGATCCTAAGCCCAGTGTCACATGCAAGTAGGAGGAGTAAGAAGGGTTCCTGGCAAATCCGGGTTATGGATTGCATTTAAAAAGGCCCCGTGGGAGTGCAATGGGCCCCTGTCTTGCTGCTTAGCAATAATGGTATGGGTTTAGGTTCTGCTGTGTGTACTGGTGGTTGACTGCCCCCCAGCCCAGAGTGTGCATGGAAAATTGTCTGGCAGCCTCCCTGACAGCAAGCAGTGATAGTGCCCATGAAGGGGACCTTGTTGGGCCCGCCCCTTTCACGGTTATCGCTTCTCGGCCTTTTGGCTAAGATCAAGTGTAGTATCTGTTCTTATCAGTTTAATATCTGATACGTCCCCTATCTGGGGACCATATATTAAATGGATTTTTGAGAACGGGGGCCGATTTCGAAGCTTGCTTCCGTCGCCCTATGCATTGACCCGATATGGCAGTATCTTCGGGTACAGTGCACCACCCCCTTACAGGGTTAAAAAGAAAGATTCCTACTTTCATTGCTACCTGCTTGCTGGCTAGCCAGCTAGCCAGCCCTGTGGGCCTTGCTGCTGCTGCAGCCAAAAAACAAAAGGTGGTGCTGCTGCTGCTTCTGCTGCTTCTGCTTCTGCTTGTGTCTGGCCCCTGTTGGAGCGTCCAGGCACAGGACTTCTGCTGCTGCTGACTAAATGGCCTCCTTAATTGGATCATTTGAGTAGCCAGCACACCTGTGCAGGTAGGGCATGACATGATAGGCAGCTGCCTTGATAGCGGGTGGGTGCTGAATGTTCCTAATTGACAAAATAAGATTAATGCTTATGAAGAAATATAAAATCTCATCCCTTCCCCAATATCGCGCCACACCCCTACCCCTTAATTCCCTGGTTGAACGTGATGGACATATGTCTTTTTTCGACCGTACTAACTATGTAACTATGTAACATAACATGGGGGGGGGGGGGGTCTCCTGGCTGTTCACACAGGTGTGTCATTGCTGTACATTGACCATGCATTGCTTCTGTGGTATTGCAAAGGCAAAGACAAATGCTTCCAGCCATCCATTGCACTAATGGATTGGTCATCAGCTGGCTGTCTATGTCCCGCATCAATATAGACCAAAGTACAGAGGGTTAGGCTATGCTATTGTGCACCTACCTGATGCATCAGAAGGTGCGAGGCCCTTGCTAAATTCTGTGCACAGACTTTGAGATCTATGCTTTAGACTGTATCTAAACCTGCTCCAACATGGACTGACATTCTGGCCTACTTTCAGCCGATGCGACTTGTCTGTCGCTGAACAGTCGCTTTTTATGTATTCAGCACCTATGTATAATGTTGTAAAAATGCTCTAGAAGCTAAAGTCGCAGAAATGTCACACATATTTGGCCTGCAACTTTCTGTGCGAC
This sequence comes from Hyla sarda, assembly GCF_029499605.1. NCBI lineage: Eukaryota > Metazoa > Chordata > Amphibia > Anura > Hylidae > Hyla > Hyla sarda. The sequence goes on from NW_026609722.1 coordinate 6,440, forward strand.
AAATTCAGACAGGAAAAATCAGTATAAATCCTTAGAAAATTATCCCCCAGTGTCTCCATCTGCTGGCGGTATTGAATAAGCATTGCTGCACTGATGGGGTATGCATTAGACGAAAAAAAAGAAGAAAAAGAAGAATAATACGCCCAGAAAAGAGGCGAAAAGGAGAAAAACGTAAAAAAACGTGAAAAAAAAGTAAGAGGAAGAGAAGGGAAAAAAAGGTGGAAATGGGTTTAAAAGTGATTTCGGCGGAGAAATATATATATATATATATATATATATATATATATATATATATATATGCGCACACACACACATAGATATAAACGTATTCTCCGTTGAGATATTGCAGCCGCTGCTGTGTCCAGGCCCAGGAGCCTTAGCACTGTGCTGTGATGTCACTCAATACCACTGACATCACTAGGTGTAAACAACATCTCTCCTTTGCTGTGTATGTGACTATGGAGCTGTTTGGTGATGTCGTCTATTACGGCCTTCATAGAAGCAACAGGAGATTGTTGCATCCATCTTGAACCCTCAGAACTACAGTGCTATGATGTCACTCACTTCCACAGGCCTTGCAGAGTGTAAACAACAACAACCCAGCTTTGTTGTGTATGTAACCAAAGGGATTTGTGATGTCACCTAGAACCTTCACAGCAGCGACAGCTTTATGAGGAGCATCAGCACTGCTCTGCCTGAGCAGAACCATCACCGCCATAGGTTGTCAAATAACCCGGATTTAACCCACACAGGTAAGTCCAATGGGGTGCAGGCATGTCCTCTATGCTTACAGCTTCCCGTGGGTGTTGGTTTGATACCGTTTGGGGACAGCCAAGGAGGCATCTGCAGGCAACAAAGGTAGGTGTGTGCTTGTGTGTGTGTTTCCTATGCAGATCCTAAGCCCAGTGTCACATGCAAGTAGGAGGAGTAAGAAGGGTTCCTGGCAAATCCGGGTTATGGATTGCATTTAAAAAGGCCCCGTGGGAGTGCAATGGGCCCCTGTCTTGCTGCTTAGCAATAATGGTATGGGTTTAGGTTCTGCTGTGTGTACTGGTGGTTGACTGCCCCCCAGCCCAGAGTGTGCATGGAAAATTGTCTGGCAGCCTCCCTGACAGCAAGCAGTGATAGTGCCCATGAAGGGGACCTTGTTGGGCCCGCCCCTTTCACGGTTATCGCTTCTCGGCCTTTTGGCTAAGATCAAGTGTAGTATCTGTTCTTATCAGTTTAATATCTGATACGTCCCCTATCTGGGGACCATATATTAAATGGATTTTTGAGAACGGGGGCCGATTTCGAAGCTTGCTTCCGTCGCCCTATGCATTGACCCGATATGGCAGTATCTTCGGGTACAGTGCACCACCCCCTTACAGGGTTAAAAAGAAAGATTCCTACTTTCATTGCTACCTGCTTGCTGGCTAGCCAGCTAGCCAGCCCTGTGGGCCTTGCTGCTGCTGCAGCCAAAAAACAAAAGGTGGTGCTGCTGCTGCTTCTGCTGCTTCTGCTTCTGCTTGTGTCTGGCCCCTGTTGGAGCGTCCAGGCACAGGACTTCTGCTGCTGCTGACTAAATGGCCTCCTTAATTGGATCATTTGAGTAGCCAGCACACCTGTGCAGGTAGGGCATGACATGATAGGCAGCTGCCTTGATAGCGGGTGGGTGCTGAATGTTCCTAATTGACAAAATAAGATTAATGCTTATGAAGAAATATAAAATCTCATCCCTTCCCCAATATCGCGCCACACCCCTACCCCTTAATTCCCTGGTTGAACGTGATGGACATATGTCTTTTTTCGACCGTACTAACTATGTAACTATGTAACATAACATGGGGGGGGGGGGTCTCCTGGCTGTTCACACAGGTGTGTCATTGCTGTACATTGACCATGCATTGCTTCTGTGGTATTGCAAAGGCAAAGACAAATGCTTCCAGCCATCCATTGCACTAATGGATTGGTCATCAGCTGGCTGTCTATGTCCCGCATCAATATAGACCAAAGTACAGAGGGTTAGGCTATGCTATTGTGCACCTACCTGATGCATCAGAAGGTGCGAGGCCCTTGCTAAATTCTGTGCACAGACTTTGAGATCTATGCTTTAGACTGTATCTAAACCTGCTCCAACATGGACTGACATTCTGGCCTACTTTCAGCCGATGCGACTTGTCTGTCGCTGAACAGTCGCTTTTTATGTATTCAGCACCTATGTATAATGTTGTAAAAATGCTCTAGAAGCTAAAGTCGCAGAAATGTCACACATATTTGGCCTGCAACTTTCTGTGCGACAAATTCAGACAGGAAAAATCAGTATAAATCCTTAGAAAATTATCCCCCAGTGTCTCCATCTGCTGGCGGTATTGAATAAGCATTGCTGCACTGATGGGGTATGCATTAGACGAAAAAAAAGAAGAAAAAGAAGAATAATACGCCCAGAAAAGAGGCGAAAAGGAGAAAAACGTAAAAAAACGTGAAAAAAAAGTAAGAGGAAGAGAAGGGAAAAAAAGGTGGAAATGGGTTTAAAAGTGATTTCGGCGGAGAAATATATATATATATATATATATATATATATATATATATATATATGCGCACACACACACATAGATATAAACGTATTCTCCGTTGAGATATTGCAGCCGCTGCTGTGTCCAGGCCCAGGAGCCTTAGCACTGTGCTGTGATGTCACTCAATACCACTGACATCACTAGGTGTAAACAACATCTCTCCTTTGCTGTGTATGTGACTATGGAGCTGTTTGGTGATGTCGTCTATTACGGCCTTCATAGAAGCAACAGGAGATTGTTGCATCCATCTTGAACCCTCAGAACTACAGTGCTATGATGTCACTCACTTCCACAGGCCTTGCAGAGTGTAAACAACAACAACCCAGCTTTGTTGTGTATGTAACCAAAGGGATTTGTGATGTCACCTAGAACCTTCACAGCAGCGACAGCTTTATGAGGAGCATCAGCACTGCTCTGCCTGAGCAGAACCATCACCGCCATAGGTTGTCAAATAACCCGGATTTAACCCACACAGGTAAGTCCAATGGGGTGCAGGCATGTCCTCTATGCTTACAGCTTCCCGTGGGTGTTGGTTTGATACCGTTTGGGGACAGCCAAGGAGGCATCTGCAGGCAACAAAGGTAGGTGTGTGCTTGTGTGTGTGTTTCCTATGCAGATCCTAAGCCCAGTGTCACATGCAAGTAGGAGGAGTAAGAAGGGTTCCTGGCAAATCCGGGTTATGGATTGCATTTAAAAAGGCCCCGTGGGAGTGCAATGGGCCCCTGTCTTGCTGCTTAGCAATAATGGTATGGGTTTAGGTTCTGCTGTGTGTACTGGTGGTTGACTGCCCCCCAGCCCAGAGTGTGCATGGAAAATTGTCTGGCAGCCTCCCTGACAGCAAGCAGTGATAGTGCCCATGAAGGGGACCTTGTTGGGCCCGCCCCTTTCACGGTTATCGCTTCTCGGCCTTTTGGCTAAGATCAAGTGTAGTATCTGTTCTTATCAGTTTAATATCTGATACGTCCCCTATCTGGGGACCATATATTAAATGGATTTTTGAGAACGGGGGCCGATTTCGAAGCTTGCTTCCGTCGCCCTATGCATTGACCCGATATGGCAGTATCTTCGGGTACAGTGCACCACCCCCTTACAGGGTTAAAAAGAAAGATTCCTACTTTCATTGCTACCTGCTTGCTGGCTAGCCAGCTAGCCAGCCCTGTGGGCCTTGCTGCTGCTGCAGCCAAAAAACAAAAGGTGGTGCTGCTGCTGCTTCTGCTGCTTCTGCTTCTGCTTGTGTCTGGCCCCTGTTGGAGCGTCCAGGCACAGGACTTCTGCTGCTGCTGACTAAATGGCCTCCTTAATTGGATCATTTGAGTAGCCAGCACACCTGTGCAGGTAGGGCATGACATGATAGGCAGCTGCCTTGATAGCGGGTGGGTGCTGAATGTTCCTAATTGACAAAATAAGATTAATGCTTATGAAGAAATATAAAATCTCATCCCTTCCCCAATATCGCGCCACACCCCTACCCCTTAATTCCCTGGTTGAACGTGATGGACATATGTCTTTTTTCGACCGTACTAACTATGTAACTATGTAACATAACATGGGGGGGGGGGGTCTCCTGGCTGTTCACACAGGTGTGTCATTGCTGTACATTGACCATGCATTGCTTCTGTGGTATTGCAAAGGCAAAGACAAATGCTTCCAGCCATCCATTGCACTAATGGATTGGTCATCAGCTGGCTGTCTATGTCCCGCATCAATATAGACCAAAGTACAGAGGGTTAGGCTATGCTATTGTGCACCTACCTGATGCATCAGAAGGTGCGAGGCCCTTGCTAAATTCTGTGCACAGACTTTGAGATCTATGCTTTAGACTGTATCTAAACCTGCTCCAACATGGACTGACATTCTGGCCTACTTTCAGCCGATGCGACTTGTCTGTCGCTGAACAGTCGCTTTTTATGTATTCAGCACCTATGTATAATGTTGTAAAAATGCTCTAGAAGCTAAAGTCGCAGAAATGTCACACATATTTGGCCTGCAACTTTCTGTGCGACAAATTCAGACAGGAAAAATCAGTATAAATCCTTAGAAAATTATCCCCCAGTGTCTCCATCTGCTGGCGGTATTGAATAAGCATTGCTGCACTGATGGGGTATGCATTAGACGAAAAAAAAGAAGAAAAAGAAGAATAATACGCCCAGAAAAGAGGCGAAAAGGAGAAAAACGTAAAAAAACGTGAAAAAAAAGTAAGAGGAAGAGAAGGGAAAAAAAGGTGGAAATGGGTTTAAAAGTGATTTCGGCGGAGAAATATATATATATATATATATATATATATATATATATGCGCACACACACACATAGATATAAACGTATTCTCCGTTGAGATATTGCAGCCGCTGCTGTGTCCAGGCCCAGGAGCCTTAGCACTGTGCTGTGATGTCACTCAATACCACTGACATCACTAGGTGTAAACAACATCTCTCCTTTGCTGTGTATGTGACTATGGAGCTGTTTGGTGATGTCGTCTATTACGGCCTTCATAGAAGCAACAGGAGATTGTTGCATCCATCTTGAACCCTCAGAACTACAGTGCTATGATGTCACTCACTTCCACAGGCCTTGCAGAGTGTAAACAACAACAACCCAGCTTTGTTGTGTATGTAACCAAAGGGATTTGTGATGTCACCTAGAACCTTCACAGCAGCGACAGCTTTATGAGGAGCATCAGCACTGCTCTGCCTGAGCAGAACCATCACCGCCATAGGTTGTCAAATAACCCGGATTTAACCCACACAGGTAAGTCCAATGGGGTGCAGGCATGTCCTCTATGCTTACAGCTTCCCGTGGGTGTTGGTTTGATACCGTTTGGGGACAGCCAAGGAGGCATCTGCAGGCAACAAAGGTAGGTGTGTGCTTGTGTGTGTGTTTCCTATGCAGATCCTAAGCCCAGTGTCACATGCAAGTAGGAGGAGTAAGAAGGGTTCCTGGCAAATCCGGGTTATGGATTGCATTTAAAAAGGCCCCGTGGGAGTGCAATGGGCCCCTGTCTTGCTGCTTAGCAATAATGGTATGGGTTTAGGTTCTGCTGTGTGTACTGGTGGTTGACTGCCCCCCAGCCCAGAGTGTGCATGGAAAATTGTCTGGCAGCCTCCCTGACAGCAAGCAGTGATAGTGCCCATGAAGGGGACCTTGTTGGGCCCGCCCCTTTCACGGTTATCGCTTCTCGGCCTTTTGGCTAAGATCAAGTGTAGTATCTGTTCTTATCAGTTTAATATCTGATACGTCCCCTATCTGGGGACCATATATTAAATGGATTTTTGAGAACGGGGGCCGATTTCGAAGCTTGCTTCCGTCGCCCTATGCATTGACCCGATATGGCAGTATCTTCGGGTACAGTGCACCACCCCCTTACAGGGTTAAAAAGAAAGATTCCTACTTTCATTGCTACCTGCTTGCTGGCTAGCCAGCTAGCCAGCCCTGTGGGCCTTGCTGCTGCTGCAGCCAAAAAACAAAAGGTGGTGCTGCTGCTGCTTCTGCTGCTTCTGCTTCTGCTTGTGTCTGGCCCCTGTTGGAGCGTCCAGGCACAGGACTTCTGCTGCTGCTGACTAAATGGCCTCCTTAATTGGATCATTTGAGTAGCCAGCACACCTGTGCAGGTAGGGCATGACATGATAGGCAGCTGCCTTGATAGCGGGTGGGTGCTGAATGTTCCTAATTGACAAAATAAGATTAATGCTTATGAAGAAATATAAAATCTCATCCCTTCCCCAATATCGCGCCACACCCCTACCCCTTAATTCCCTGGTTGAACGTGATGGACATATGTCTTTTTTCGACCGTACTAACTATGTAACTATGTAACATAACATGGGGGGGGGGGGGTCTCCTGGCTGTTCACACAGGTGTGTCATTGCTGTACATTGACCATGCATTGCTTCTGTGGTATTGCAAAGGCAAAGACAAATGCTTCCAGCCATCCATTGCACTAATGGATTGGTCATCAGCTGGCTGTCTATGTCCCGCATCAATATAGACCAAAGTACAGAGGGTTAGGCTATGCTATTGTGCACCTACCTGATGCATCAGAAGGTGCGAGGCCCTTGCTAAATTCTGTGCACAGACTTTGAGATCTATGCTTTAGACTGTATCTAAACCTGCTCCAACATGGACTGACATTCTGGCCTACTTTCAGCCGATGCGACTTGTCTGTCGCTGAACAGTCGCTTTTTATGTATTCAGCACCTATGTATAATGTTGTAAAAATGCTCTAGAAGCTAAAGTCGCAGAAATGTCACACATATTTGGCCTGCAACTTTCTGTGCGACAAATTCAGACAGGAAAAATCAGTATAAATCCTTAGAAAATTATCCCCCAGTGTCTCCATCTGCTGGCGGTATTGAATAAGCATTGCTGCACTGATGGGGTATGCATTAGACGAAAAAAAAGAAGAAAAAGAAGAATAATACGCCCAGAAAAGAGGCGAAAAGGAGAAAAACGTAAAAAAACGTGAAAAAAAAGTAAGAGGAAGAGAAGGGAAAAAAAGGTGGAAATGGGTTTAAAAGTGATTTCGGCGGAGAAATATATATATATATATATATATATATATATGCGCACACACACACATAGATATAAACGTATTCTCCGTTGAGATATTGCAGCCGCTGCTGTGTCCAGGCCCAGGAGCCTTAGCACTGTGCTGTGATGTCACTCAATACCACTGACATCACTAGGTGTAAACAACATCTCTCCTTTGCTGTGTATGTGACTATGGAGCTGTTTGGTGATGTCGTCTATTACGGCCTTCATAGAAGCAACAGGAGATTGTTGCATCCATCTTGAACCCTCAGAACTACAGTGCTATGATGTCACTCACTTCCACAGGCCTTGCAGAGTGTAAACAACAACAACCCAGCTTTGTTGTGTATGTAACCAAAGGGATTTGTGATGTCACCTAGAACCTTCACAGCAGCGACAGCTTTATGAGGAGCATCAGCACTGCTCTGCCTGAGCAGAACCATCACCGCCATAGGTTGTCAAATAACCCGGATTTAACCCACACAGGTAAGTCCAATGGGGTGCAGGCATGTCCTCTATGCTTACAGCTTCCCGTGGGTGTTGGTTTGATACCGTTTGGGGACAGCCAAGGAGGCATCTGCAGGCAACAAAGGTAGGTGTGTGCTTGTGTGTGTGTTTCCTATGCAGATCCTAAGCCCAGTGTCACATGCAAGTAGGAGGAGTAAGAAGGGTTCCTGGCAAATCCGGGTTATGGATTGCATTTAAAAAGGCCCCGTGGGAGTGCAATGGGCCCCTGTCTTGCTGCTTAGCAATAATGGTATGGGTTTAGGTTCTGCTGTGTGTACTGGTGGTTGACTGCCCCCCAGCCCAGAGTGTGCATGGAAAATTGTCTGGCAGCCTCCCTGACAGCAAGCAGTGATAGTGCCCATGAAGGGGACCTTGTTGGGCCCGCCCCTTTCACGGTTATCGCTTCTCGGCCTTTTGGCTAAGATCAAGTGTAGTATCTGTTCTTATCAGTTTAATATCTGATACGTCCCCTATCTGGGGACCATATATTAAATGGATTTTTGAGAACGGGGGCCGATTTCGAAGCTTGCTTCCGTCGCCCTATGCATTGACCCGATATGGCAGTATCTTCGGGTACAGTGCACCACCCCCTTACAGGGTTAAAAAGAAAGATTCCTACTTTCATTGCTACCTGCTTGCTGGCTAGCCAGCTAGCCAGCCCTGTGGGCCTTGCTGCTGCTGCAGCCAAAAAACAAAAGGTGGTGCTGCTGCTGCTTCTGCTGCTTCTGCTTCTGCTTGTGTCTGGCCCCTGTTGGAGCGTCCAGGCACAGGACTTCTGCTGCTGCTGACTAAATGGCCTCCTTAATTGGATCATTTGAGTAGCCAGCACACCTGTGCAGGTAGGGCATGACATGATAGGCAGCTGCCTTGATAGCGGGTGGGTGCTGAATGTTCCTAATTGACAAAATAAGATTAATGCTTATGAAGAAATATAAAATCTCATCCCTTCCCCAATATCGCGCCACACCCCTACCCCTTAATTCCCTGGTTGAACGTGATGGACATATGTCTTTTTTCGACCGTACTAACTATGTAACTATGTAACATAACATGGGGGGGGGGGGGGTCTCCTGGCTGTTCACACAGGTGTGTCATTGCTGTACATTGACCATGCATTGCTTCTGTGGTATTGCAAAGGCAAAGACAAATGCTTCCAGCCATCCATTGCACTAATGGATTGGTCATCAGCTGGCTGTCTATGTCCCGCATCAATATAGACCAAAGTACAGAGGGTTAGGCTATGCTATTGTGCACCTACCTGATGCATCAGAAGGTGCGAGGCCCTTGCTAAATTCTGTGCACAGACTTTGAGATCTATGCTTTAGACTGTATCTAAACCTGCTCCAACATGGACTGACATTCTGGCCTACTTTCAGCCGATGCGACTTGTCTGTCGCTGAACAGTCGCTTTTTATGTATTCAGCACCTATGTATAATGTTGTAAAAATGCTCTAGAAGCTAAAGTCGCAGAAATGTCACACATATTTGGCCTGCAACTTTCTGTGCGACAAATTCAGACAGGAAAAATCAGTATAAATCCTTAGAAAATTATCCCCCAGTGTCTCCATCTGCTGGCGGTATTGAATAAGCATTGCTGCACTGATGGGGTATGCATTAGACGAAAAAAAAGAAGAAAAAGAAGAATAATACGCCCAGAAAAGAGGCGAAAAGGAGAAAAACGTAAAAAAACGTGAAAAAAAAGTAAGAGGAAGAGAAGGGAAAAAAAGGTGGAAATGGGTTTAAAAGTGATTTCGGCGGAGAAATATATATATATATATATATATATATATATATATATATATATATGCGCACACACACACATAGATATAAACGTATTCTCCGTTGAGATATTGCAGCCGCTGCTGTGTCCAGGCCCAGGAGCCTTAGCACTGTGCTGTGATGTCACTCAATACCACTGACATCACTAGGTGTAAACAACATCTCTCCTTTGCTGTGTATGTGACTATGGAGCTGTTTGGTGATGTCGTCTATTACGGCCTTCATAGAAGCAACAGGAGATTGTTGCATCCATCTTGAACCCTCAGAACTACAGTGCTATGATGTCACTCACTTCCACAGGCCTTGCAGAGTGTAAACAACAACAAAACCCAGCTTTGTTGTGTATGTAACCAAAGGGATTTGTGATGTCACCTAGAACCTTCACAGCAGCGACAGCTTTATGAGGAGCATCAGCACTGCTCTGCCTGAGCAGAACCATCACCGCCATAGGTTGTCAAATAACCCGGATTTAACCCACACAGGTAAGTCCAATGGGGTGCAGGCATGTCCTCTATGCTTACAGCTTCCCGTGGGTGTTGGTTTGATACCGTTTGGGGACAGCCAAGGAGGCATCTGCAGGCAACAAAGGTAGGTGTGTGCTTGTGTGTGTGTTTCCTATGCAGATCCTAAGCCCAGTGTCACATGCAAGTAGGAGGAGTAAGAAGGGTTCCTGGCAAATCCGGGTTATGGATTGCATTTAAAAAGGCCCCGTGGGAGTGCAATGGGCCCCTGTCTTGCTGCTTAGCAATAATGGTATGGGTTTAGGTTCTGCTGTGTGTACTGGTGGTTGACTGCCCCCCAGCCCAGAGTGTGCATGGAAAATTGTCTGGCAGCCTCCCTGACAGCAAGCAGTGATAGTGCCCATGAAGGGGACCTTGTTGGGCCCGCCCCTTTCACGGTTATCGCTTCTCGGCCTTTTGGCTAAGATCAAGTGTAGTATCTGTTCTTATCAGTTTAATATCTGATACGTCCCCTATCTGGGGACCATATATTAAATGGATTTTTGAGAACGGGGGCCGATTTCGAAGCTTGCTTCCGTCGCCCTATGCATTGACCCGATATGGCAGTATCTTCGGGTACAGTGCACCACCCCCTTACAGGGTTAAAAAGAAAGATTCCTACTTTCATTGCTACCTGCTTGCTGGCTAGCCAGCTAGCCAGCCCTGTGGGCCTTGCTGCTGCTGCAGCCAAAAAACAAAAGGTGGTGCTGCTGCTGCTTCTGCTGCTTCTGCTTCTGCTTGTGTCTGGCCCCTGTTGGAGCGTCCAGGCACAGGACTTCTGCTGCTGCTGACTAAATGGCCTCCTTAATTGGATCATTTGAGTAGCCAGCACACCTGTGCAGGTAGGGCATGACATGATAGGCAGCTGCCTTGATAGCGGGTGGGTGCTGAATGTTCCTAATTGACAAAATAAGATTAATGCTTATGAAGAAATATAAAATCTCATCCCTTCCCCAATATCGCGCCACACCCCTACCCCTTAATTCCCTGGTTGAACGTGATGGACATATGTCTTTTTTCGACCGTACTAACTATGTAACTATGTAACATAACATGGGGGGGGGGGGGGGTCTCCTGGCTGTTCACACAGGTGTGTCATTGCTGTACATTGACCATGCATTGCTTCTGTGGTATTGCAAAGGCAAAGACAAATGCTTCCAGCCATCCATTGCACTAATGGATTGGTCATCAGCTGGCTGTCTATGTCCCGCATCAATATAGACCAAAGTACAGAGGGTTAGGCTATGCTATTGTGCACCTACCTGATGCATCAGAAGGTGCGAGGCCCTTGCTAAATTCTGTGCACAGACTTTGAGATCTATGCTTTAGACTGTATCTAAACCTGCTCCAACATGGACTGACATTCTGGCCTACTTTCAGCCGATGCGACTTGTCTGTCGCTGAACAGTCGCTTTTTATGTATTCAGCACCTATGTATAATGTTGTAAAAATGCTCTAGAAGCTAAAGTCGCAGAAATGTCACACATATTTGGCCTGCAACTTTCTGTGCGACAAATTCAGACAGGAAAAATCAGTATAAATCCTTAGAAAATTATCCCCCAGTGTCTCCATCTGCTGGCGGTATTGAATAAGCATTGCTGCACTGATGGGGTATGCATTAGACGAAAAAAAAGAAGAAAAAGAAGAATAATACGCCCAGAAAAGAGGCGAAAAGGAGAAAAACGTAAAAAAACGTGAAAAAAAAGTAAGAGGAAGAGAAGGGAAAAAAAGGTGGAAATGGGTTTAAAAGTGATTTCGGCGGAGAAATATATATATATATATATATATATATATATATATATATATATATGCGCACACACACACATAGATATAAACGTATTCTCCGTTGAGATATTGCAGCCGCTGCTGTGTCCAGGCCCAGGAGCCTTAGCACTGTGCTGTGATGTCACTCAATACCACTGACATCACTAGGTGTAAACAACATCTCTCCTTTGCTGTGTATGTGACTATGGAGCTGTTTGGTGATGTCGTCTATTACGGCCTTCATAGAAGCAACAGGAGATTGTTGCATCCATCTTGAACCCTCAGAACTACAGTGCTATGATGTCACTCACTTCCACAGGCCTTGCAGAGTGTAAACAACAACAACCCAGCTTTGTTGTGTATGTAACCAAAGGGATTTGTGATGTCACCTAGAACCTTCACAGCAGCGACAGCTTTATGAGGAGCATCAGCACTGCTCTGCCTGAGCAGAACCATCACCGCCATAGGTTGTCAAATAACCCGGATTTAACCCACACAGGTAAGTCCAATGGGGTGCAGGCATGTCCTCTATGCTTACAGCTTCCCGTGGGTGTTGGTTTGATACCGTTTGGGGACAGCCAAGGAGGCATCTGCAGGCAACAAAGGTAGGTGTGTGCTTGTGTGTGTGTTTCCTATGCAGATCCTAAGCCCAGTGTCACATGCAAGTAGGAGGAGTAAGAAGGGTTCCTGGCAAATCCGGGTTATGGATTGCATTTAAAAAGGCCCCGTGGGAGTGCAATGGGCCCCTGTCTTGCTGCTTAGCAATAATGGTATGGGTTTAGGTTCTGCTGTGTGTACTGGTGGTTGACTGCCCCCCAGCCCAGAGTGTGCATGGAAAATTGTCTGGCAGCCTCCCTGACAGCAAGCAGTGATAGTGCCCATGAAGGGGACCTTGTTGGGCCCGCCCCTTTCACGGTTATCGCTTCTCGGCCTTTTGGCTAAGATCAAGTGTAGTATCTGTTCTTATCAGTTTAATATCTGATACGTCCCCTATCTGGGGACCATATATTAAATGGATTTTTGAGAACGGGGGCCGATTTCGAAGCTTGCTTCCGTCGCCCTATGCATTGACCCGATATGGCAGTATCTTCGGGTACAGTGCACCACCCCCTTACAGGGTTAAAAAGAAAGATTCCTACTTTCATTGCTACCTGCTTGCTGGCTAGCCAGCTAGCCAGCCCTGTGGGCCTTGCTGCTGCTGCAGCCAAAAAACAAAAGGTGGTGCTGCTGCTGCTTCTGCTGCTTCTGCTTCTGCTTGTGTCTGGCCCCTGTTGGAGCGTCCAGGCACAGGACTTCTGCTGCTGCTGACTAAATGGCCTCCTTAATTGGATCATTTGAGTAGCCAGCACACCTGTGCAGGTAGGGCATGACATGATAGGCAGCTGCCTTGATAGCGGGTGGGTGCTGAATGTTCCTAATTGACAAAATAAGATTAATGCTTATGAAGAAATATAAAATCTCATCCCTTCCCCAATATCGCGCCACACCCCTACCCCTTAATTCCCTGGTTGAACGTGATGGACATATGTCTTTTTTCGACCGTACTAACTATGTAACTATGTAACATAACATGGGGGGGGGGGGGGGTCTCCTGGCTGTTCACACAGGTGTGTCATTGCTGTACATTGACCATGCATTGCTTCTGTGGTATTGCAAAGGCAAAGACAAATGCTTCCAGCCATCCATTGCACTAATGGATTGGTCATCAGCTGGCTGTCTATGTCCCGCATCAATATAGACCAAAGTACAGAGGGTTAGGCTATGCTATTGTGCACCTACCTGATGCATCAGAAGGTGCGAGGCCCTTGCTAAATTCTGTGCACAGACTTTGAGATCTATGCTTTAGACTGTATCTAAACCTGCTCCAACATGGACTGACATTCTGGCCTACTTTCAGCCGATGCGACTTGTCTGTCGCTGAACAGTCGCTTTTTATGTATTCAGCACCTATGTATAATGTTGTAAAAATGCTCTAGAAGCTAAAGTCGCAGAAATGTCACACATATTTGGCCTGCAATGCGACAAATTCAGACAGGAAAAATCAGTATAAATCCTTAGAAAATTATCCCCCAGTGTCTCCATCTGCTGGCGGTATTGAATAAGCATTGCTGCACTGATGGGGTATGCATTAGACGAAAAAAAAGAAGAAAAAGAAGAATAATACGCCCAGAAAAGAGGCGAAAAGGAGAAAAACGTAAAAAAACGTGAAAAAAAAGTAAGAGGAAGAGAAGGGAAAAAAAGGTGGAAATGGGTTTAAAAGTGATTTCGGCGGAGAAATATATATATATATATATATATATATATATATATATATATATATATGCGCACACACACACATAGATATAAACGTATTCTCCGTTGAGATATTGCAGCCGCTGCTGTGTCCAGGCCCAGGAGCCTTAGCACTGTGCTGTGATGTCACTCAATACCACTGACATCACTAGGTGTAAACAACATCTCTCCTTTGCTGTGTATGTGACTATGGAGCTGTTTGGTGATGTCGTCTATTACGGCCTTCATAGAAGCAACAGGAGATTGTTGCATCCATCTTGAACCCTCAGAACTACAGTGCTATGATGTCACTCACTTCCACAGGCCTTGCAGAGTGTAAACAACAACAACCCAGCTTTGTTGTGTATGTAACCAAAGGGATTTGTGATGTCACCTAGAACCTTCACAGCAGCGACAGCTTTATGAGGAGCATCAGCACTGCTCTGCCTGAGCAGAACCATCACCGCCATAGGTTGTCAAATAACCCGGATTTAACCCACACAGGTAAGTCCAATGGGGTGCAGGCATGTCCTCTATGCTTACAGCTTCCCGTGGGTGTTGGTTTGATACCGTTTGGGGACAGCCAAGGAGGCATCTGCAGGCAACAAAGGTAGGTGTGTGCTTGTGTGTGTGTTTCCTATGCAGATCCTAAGCCCAGTGTCACATGCAAGTAGGAGGAGTAAGAAGGGTTCCTGGCAAATCCGGGTTATGGATTGCATTTAAAAAGGCCCCGTGGGAGTGCAATGGGCCCCTGTCTTGCTGCTTAGCAATAATGGTATGGGTTTAGGTTCTGCTGTGTGTACTGGTGGTTGACTGCCCCCCAGCCCAGAGTGTGCATGGAAAATTGTCTGGCAGCCTCCCTGACAGCAAGCAGTGATAGTGCCCATGAAGGGGACCTTGTTGGGCCCGCCCCTTTCACGGTTATCGCTTCTCGGCCTTTTGGCTAAGATCAAGTGTAGTATCTGTTCTTATCAGTTTAATATCTGATACGTCCCCTATCTGGGGACCATATATTAAATGGATTTTTGAGAACGGGGGCCGATTTCGAAGCTTGCTTCCGTCGCCCTATGCATTGACCCGATATGGCAGTATCTTCGGGTACAGTGCACCACCCCCTTACAGGGTTAAAAAGAAAGATTCCTACTTTCATTGCTACCTGCTTGCTGGCTAGCCAGCTAGCCAGCCCTGTGGGCCTTGCTGCTGCTGCAGCCAAAAAACAAAAGGTGGTGCTGCTGCTGCTTCTGCTGCTTCTGCTTCTGCTTGTGTCTGGCCCCTGTTGGAGCGTCCAGGCACAGGACTTCTGCTGCTGCTGACTAAATGGCCTCCTTAATTGGATCATTTGAGTAGCCAGCACACCTGTGCAGGTAGGGCATGACATGATAGGCAGCTGCCTTGATAGCGGGTGGGTGCTGAATGTTCCTAATTGACAAAATAAGATTAATGCTTATGAAGAAATATAAAATCTCATCCCTTCCCCAATATCGCGCCACACCCCTACCCCTTAATTCCCTGGTTGAACGTGATGGACATATGTCTTTTTTCGACCGTACTAACTATGTAACTATGTAACATAACATGGGGGGGGGGGGGGGTCTCCTGGCTGTTCACACAGGTGTGTCATTGCTGTACATTGACCATGCATTGCTTCTGTGGTATTGCAAAGGCAAAGACAAATGCTTCCAGCCATCCATTGCACTAATGGATTGGTCATCAGCTGGCTGTCTATGTCCCGCATCAATATAGACCAAAGTACAGAGGGTTAGGCTATGCTATTGTGCACCTACCTGATGCATCAGAAGGTGCGAGGCCCTTGCTAAATTCTGTGCACAGACTTTGAGATCTATGCTTTAGACTGTATCTAAACCTGCTCCAACATGGACTGACATTCTGGCCTACTTTCAGCCGATGCGACTTGTCTGTCGCTGAACAGTCGCTTTTTATGTATTCAGCACCTATGTATAATGTTGTAAAAATGCTCTAGAAGCTAAAGTCGCAGAAATGTCACACATATTTGGCCTGCAACTTTCTGTGCGACAAATTCAGACAGGAAAAATCAGTATAAATCCTTAGAAAATTATCCCCCAGTGTCTCCATCTGCTGGCGGTATTGAATAAGCATTGCTGCACTGATGGGGTATGCATTAGACGAAAAAAAAGAAGAAAAAGAAGAATAATACGCCCAGAAAAGAGGCGAAAAGGAGAAAAACGTAAAAAAACGTGAAAAAAAAGTAAGAGGAAGAGAAGGGAAAAAAAGGTGGAAATGGGTTTAAAAGTGATTTCGGCGGAGAAATATATATATATATATATATATATATATATATATATATATATATGCGCACACACACACATAGATATAAACGTATTCTCCGTTGAGATATTGCAGCCGCTGCTGTGTCCAGGCCCAGGAGCCTTAGCACTGTGCTGTGATGTCACTCAATACCACTGACATCACTAGGTGTAAACAACATCTCTCCTTTGCTGTGTATGTGACTATGGAGCTGTTTGGTGATGTCGTCTATTACGGCCTTCATAGAAGCAACAGGAGATTGTTGCATCCATCTTGAACCCTCAGAACTACAGTGCTATGATGTCACTCACTTCCACAGGCCTTGCAGAGTGTAAACAACAACAACCCAGCTTTGTTGTGTATGTAACCAAAGGGATTTGTGATGTCACCTAGAACCTTCACAGCAGCGACAGCTTTATGAGGAGCATCAGCACTGCTCTGCCTGAGCAGAACCATCACCGCCATAGGTTGTCAAATAACCCGGATTTAACCCACACAGGTAAGTCCAATGGGGTGCAGGCATGTCCTCTATGCTTACAGCTTCCCGTGGGTGTTGGTTTGATACCGTTTGGGGACAGCCAAGGAGGCATCTGCAGGCAACAAAGGTAGGTGTGTGCTTGTGTGTGTGTTTCCTATGCAGATCCTAAGCCCAGTGTCACATGCAAGTAGGAGGAGTAAGAAGGGTTCCTGGCAAATCCGGGTTATGGATTGCATTTAAAAAGGCCCCGTGGGAGTGCAATGGGCCCCTGTCTTGCTGCTTAGCAATAATGGTATGGGTTTAGGTTCTGCTGTGTGTACTGGTGGTTGACTGCCCCCCAGCCCAGAGTGTGCATGGAAAATTGTCTGGCAGCCTCCCTGACAGCAAGCAGTGATAGTGCCCATGAAGGGGACCTTGTTGGGCCCGCCCCTTTCACGGTTATCGCTTCTCGGCCTTTTGGCTAAGATCAAGTGTAGTATCTGTTCTTATCAGTTTAATATCTGATACGTCCCCTATCTGGGGACCATATATTAAATGGATTTTTGAGAACGGGGGCCGATTTCGAAGCTTGCTTCCGTCGCCCTATGCATTGACCCGATATGGCAGTATCTTCGGGTACAGTGCACCACCCCCTTACAGGGTTAAAAAGAAAGATTCCTACTTTCATTGCTACCTGCTTGCTGGCTAGCCAGCTAGCCAGCCCTGTGGGCCTTGCTGCTGCTGCAGCCAAAAAACAAAAGGTGGTGCTGCTGCTGCTTCTGCTGCTTCTGCTTCTGCTTGTGTCTGGCCCCTGTTGGAGCGTCCAGGCACAGGACTTCTGCTGCTGCTGACTAAATGGCCTCCTTAATTGGATCATTTGAGTAGCCAGCACACCTGTGCAGGTAGGGCATGACATGATAGGCAGCTGCCTTGATAGCGGGTGGGTGCTGAATGTTCCTAATTGACAAAATAAGATTAATGCTTATGAAGAAATATAAAATCTCATCCCTTCCCCAATATCGCGCCACACCCCTACCCCTTAATTCCCTGGTTGAACGTGATGGACATATGTCTTTTTTCGACCGTACTAACTATGTAACTATGTAACATAACATGGGGGGGGGGGGTCTCCTGGCTGTTCACACAGGTGTGTCATTGCTGTACATTGACCATGCATTGCTTCTGTGGTATTGCAAAGGCAAAGACAAATGCTTCCAGCCATCCATTGCACTAATGGATTGGTCATCAGCTGGCTGTCTATGTCCCGCATCAATATAGACCAAAGTACAGAGGGTTAGGCTATGCTATTGTGCACCTACCTGATGCATCAGAAGGTGCGAGGCCCTTGCTAAATTCTGTGCACAGACTTTGAGATCTATGCTTTAGACTGTATCTAAACCTGCTCCAACATGGACTGACATTCTGGCCTACTTTCAGCCGATGCGACTTGTCTGTCGCTGAACAGTCGCTTTTTATGTATTCAGCACCTATGTATAATGTTGTAAAAATGCTCTAGAAGCTAAAGTCGCAGAAATGTCACACATATTTGGCCTGCAACTTTCTGTGCGACAAATTCAGACAGGAAAAATCAGTATAAATCCTTAGAAAATTATCCCCCAGTGTCTCCATCTGCTGGCGGTATTGAATAAGCATTGCTGCACTGATGGGGTATGCATTAGACGAAAAAAAAGAAGAAAAAGAAGAATAATACGCCCAGAAAAGAGGCGAAAAGGAGAAAAACGTAAAAAAACGTGAAAAAAAAGTAAGAGGAAGAGAAGGGAAAAAAAGGTGGAAATGGGTTTAAAAGTGATTTCGGCGGAGATATATATATATATATATATATATATATATATATATATCATATATATATATGCGCACACACACACATAGATATAAACGTATTCTCCGTTGAGATATTGCAGCCGCTGCTGTGTCCAGGCCCAGGAGCCTTAGCACTGTGCTGTGATGTCACTCAATACCACTGACATCACTAGGTGTAAACAACATCTCTCCTTTGCTGTGTATGTGACTATGGAGCTGTTTGGTGATGTCGTCTATTACGGCCTTCATAGAAGCAACAGGAGATTGTTGCATCCATCTTGAACCCTCAGAACTACAGTGCTATGATGTCACTCACTTCCACAGGCCTTGCAGAGTGTAAACAACAACAACCCAGCTTTGTTGTGTATGTAACCAAAGGGATTTGTGATGTCACCTAGAACCTTCACAGCAGCGACAGCTTTATGAGGAGCATCAGCACTGCTCTGCCTGAGCAGAACCATCACCGCCATAGGTTGTCAAATAACCCGGATTTAACCCACACAGGTAAGTCCAATGGGGTGCAGGCATGTCCTCTATGCTTACAGCTTCCCGTGGGTGTTGGTTTGATACCGTTTGGGGACAGCCAAGGAGGCATCTGCAGGCAACAAAGGTAGGTGTGTGCTTGTGTGTGTGTTTCCTATGCAGATCCTAAGCCCAGTGTCACATGCAAGTAGGAGGAGTAAGAAGGGTTCCTGGCAAATCCGGGTTATGGATTGCATTTAAAAAGGCCCCGTGGGAGTGCAATGGGCCCCTGTCTTGCTGCTTAGCAATAATGGTATGGGTTTAGGTTCTGCTGTGTGTACTGGTGGTTGACTGCCCCCCAGCCCAGAGTGTGCATGGAAAATTGTCTGGCAGCCTCCCTGACAGCAAGCAGTGATAGTGCCCATGAAGGGGA
>NW_026609723.1:12500-17500 GCF_029499605.1 Hyla sarda
CATTGTCTGATTATTACAGGATTTATCTGCAAATTATGGTGGAAAATAAGTATTTGGTGAATAAGAAAAGTTCCTCTCAATACTGTGTTATATCCCTTTGTTGGCAATGACAGAGGTCACATGTTTTCTGTCTTCACAAGGTTCTCACACACTGTTGGTAATGACAGAGGTCACATGATTTCTGTCTTCACAAGGTTCTCACACACTGTTGGTAATGACAGAGGTCACATGATTTCTGTCTTCACAAGGTTCTCACACTCTGTTGGTAATGACAGAGGTCACATGATTTCTGTCTTCACAAGGTTCTCACACACTGTTGGTAATGACAGGTCACATGATTTCTGTCTTCACAAGGTTCTCACACACTGTTGGTAATGACAGAGGTCACATGTTTTCTGTCTTCACAAGGTTCTCACACACTGTTGGCAATGACAGAGGTCACATGTTTTCTGTCTTCACAAGGTTCTCACACACTGTTGGTAATGACAGAGGTCACATGATTTCTGTCTTCACAAGGTTCTCACACACTGTTGGTAATGACAGAGGTCACATGTTTTCTGTCTTCACAAGGTTCTCACACACTGTTGGTAATGACAGAGGTCACATGATTTCTGTCTTCACAAGGTTCTCACACACTGTTGGTAATGACAGAGGTCACATGTTTTCTGTCTTCACAAGGTTCTCACACACTGTTGGTAATGACAGAGGTCACATGTTTTCTGTCTTCACAAGGTTCTCACACACTGTTGGTAATGACAGGTCACATGATTTCTGTCTTCACAAGGTTCTCACACACTGTTGGTAATGACAGAGGTCACATGTTTTCTGTCTTCACAAGGTTCTCACACACTGTTGGTAATGACAGAGGTCACATGATTTCTGCCTTCACAAGGTTCTCACACACTGTTGGTAATGACAGAGGTCACATGTTTTCTGTCTTCACAAGGTTCTCACACACTGTTGGTAATGACAGAGGTCACATGATTTCTGTCTTCACAAGGTTCTCACTCACTGTTGCTGGTATTTTGGCCCATTCCTCCATGCAGATCTCCTCTAGAGCAGTGATGTTTTGGGGCTGTTGCTGGGCAACACAGACTTTCAACTCCCTCCAAAGCTTTTCTATGGGGTTGAGATCTGGAGATCAGCTAGGCCACTCCAGGACCTTGAAATGCTTCTTATGAAGCTCCTCCTTCATTTTCTGGGCGGTGTGTTTGGGATCATTGTCATGCTGAAAGACCCAGCCACGTTTCATCTTCATTGCCCTCGCTGATAGAAGAGGTTTTCACTCACAATCTCACGATACATGGTCCCATTCATTCTTTCCATTACACGGATCAGTCATCCTGGTCCCTGAGCAGAAAAACAGCCCCAAAGCCTGATGTCTCCGCCCCCATGCTTCACAGTAGGTATGGTGTTCCCACCCCCATGCCTCACAGTAGGTATGGTGTTCCCGCCCCCATGCTTCACAGTAGGTATGGTGTTCCCGCCCCTATGCTTCACAGTAGGTATGGTGTTCCCGCCCCCATGCTTCACAGTAGGTATGGTGTTCCCGCCCCCATGCTTCACAGTAGGTATGTTGTTCCCGCCCCCATGCTTCACAGTAGGTATGGTGTTCCCGCCCCCATGCTTCACCGTAGGTATGGTGTTCCCGCCCCCATGCTTCACAGTAGGTATGGTGTTCCCGCCCCCATGCTTCACAGTAGGTATGGTGTTCCCGCCCCCATGCTTCACAGTAGGTATGGTGTTCCCGCCCCCATGCCTCACAGTAGGTATGGTGTTCCCGCCCCCATGCTTCACAGTAGGTATGGTGTTCCCACCCCCATGCTTCACAGTAGGTATGGTGTTCCCGCCCCCATGCTTCACAGTAGGTATGGTGTTCCCGCCCCCATGCCTCACAGTAGGTATGGTGTTCCCGCCCCCATGCCTCACAGTAGGTATGGTGTCTCCGCCCCCATGCTTCACAGTAGGTATGGTGTTCACGCCCCCATGCTTCACAGTAGGTATGGTGTTCCCGCCCCCATGCTTCACAGTAGGTATGGTGTTCCCGCCCCCATGCTTCACAGTAGGTATGGTGTTCCCACCCCCATGCCTCACAGTAGGTATGGTGTTCCCGCCCCCATGCTTCACAGTAGGTATGGTGTTCCCGCCCCCATGCTTCACAGTAGGTATGGTGTTCCCACCCCCATGCTTCACAGTAGGTATGGTGTTCCCGCCCCCATGCCTCACAGTATGTATGGTGTTCCCGCCCCCATGCTTCACAGTAGGTATGGTGTTCCCGCCCCCATGCCTCACAGTAGGTATGGTGTTCCCGCCCCCATGCTTCACAGTAGGTATGGTGTCTCCGCCCCCATGCTTCACAGTAGGTATGGTGTTCCCGCCCCCATGCCTCACAGTAGGTATGGTGTTCCCGCCCCCATGCCTCACAGTAGGTATGGTGTTCCCGCCCCCATGCCTCACAGTAGGTATGGTGTTCCCGCCCCCATGCCTCACAGTAGGTATGGTGTTCCCGCCCCCATGCTTCACAGTAGGTATGGTGTCTCCTCCCCCATGCTTCACAGTAGGTATGGTGTTCCCGCCCCCATGCCTCACAGTAGGTATGGTGTTCCCGCCCCCATGCCTCACAGTAGGTATGGTGTTCCCGCCCCCATGCTTCACAGTAGGTATGGTGTCTCCTCCCCCATGCCTCACAGTAGGTATGGTGTTCTTTGGACGCAACTCGTCATTCTTTCTCCTCCAAACAGGACGAGTTGAGTTTTTACCAAAAGGTTCTACTTTGGTTTCATCTGACCATATGACATTCTCCCAATCCTCTTCTGGATCATCCAAATGCTCTCTAGCAAACTTTATTGCTCACACAGTTGATTTCTTCACACCAAGCTGCTTGCCTATTGCAGATTCAGTCTTCCCAGCCTGGTGCAGGTCTACAGTGTTGTTTCTGGTGTCCTTCGCCAGCTCTTTGGTAGTGGAGTTTGAAGTGTGACTGAGGTTGTGGACAGGTGTCTTTTATACTGATAACAAGTTCACACAGGAGCCATTAATACAGGTAACGAGTGGAGGACACAGGAGACTCTTATAGAAGAAGTTACAGGTCTGTGAGAGGCAGAAATCTTACTTGTTTGTAGGTGACCAAATACTTATTTTCCACCATATTTTTTTTTCTGTCTCAGGTTTAGCACAGGATGGCCTGTATTGCAGTGCATAGTATCCCCCTGTTTGCCATACTGGATCCAAATAAAACTCTCCACTCAAGGAAACCGCACCAGTCACAACAAGGTCCAGTAGAATGCAGGCTAAAAGGTGATTTGTTAGCCAAAACGTTGCACTTTATGCTCTGATGCAATAAATCACCTTTTAGCCTTGAGTGGATATATATATATATATATATATATATATATATATATATATATATATATATATTACTTTGTGTTTCTGTTCACATGGTCTTTTTTTCAGGCTGTAAAGTCAAAGACCGGACCTGGAGAATACATGAGGAACGCTTTGTGGCACACAGGAAACACCCCTGACCAAGTGCGCCTGCTGTGGAAGGACCCGCGCAACGTCGGCTGGAAGGATAAGACCTCGTACCGCTGGCAGCTCATGCATCGGCCCCAGGTGGGCTACATCAGGTCAGATTATATGTTGGCCCCAGATGGGCTATGCCACGTCAGGTTATATACCGGCCCCATCTATAGGGGTTGATGTCTCATAGTGACCTGCAGGTAGATCCTTCTGTTTCATGTTTCCTTCCATGTCGGGGTTACTATGCTGGGGGGCTAACAATCTAGTTGGACCTGTGTCTACAGTCACTATGGGGTTATTATTCATCCTCTTCAGTTAAAGGAGGGGGCTGACCACCAATGTGCAGGATCTCCCCTCTTCTTGTTTACTGAAGCGATGATATCAGCGGGAAGCAAGGCCGCCAAGTCCTTGTGGACATCACCCCGGCAACACAATCCCTGTCAGGAATGGCGGGCCGGAGTAAGAGTGAGCGGCCTTTCATATGGAAAACTGCACAATAATGCTTGTCTTCTGGGAACTGGATTGAGCGCTGCTCCTGGAGGTGACCCCATGCTGGGCTCCCCAAATAACGCCCCATCCAGTGTCCCTGCCAGCGGTGAGGTCCCTGCCAGCGGGCACAACAACTGGATATGTGCAGGCAGATTCTGACAGGCCCCCTATAGAAACCAGCACCACAACAAAGGGTTAAATGTGAACTGCAGGGATCTCAGATAACATCATATAGAGGAGATCAGAGAGGTGACATCATATATATATATATATATATATATATATATATATATATATATATATAGAGGAGATCAGAGAGGTGACATCATATATATATATATATATATATATATATATATATATATATATAGAGGAGATCAGAGAGGTGACCTCATATATATATATATATATATAGAGGAGATCAGAGAGGTGACATCATATATATATATATATATATATATATATATATATATATATATAGAGGAGATCAGAGAGGTGACATCATATATATATATAGAGGAGATCAGAGAGGTGACATCATATATATATATAGAGGAGATCAGAGAGGTGACATCATATATATATATATATATATATATATATATATATATATATATATATATAGAGGAGATCAGAGAGGTGACATCATATATATATATATAGAGGAGATCAGAGAGGTGACATCATATATATATAGAGAGGAGATCAGAGAGGTGACATCATATATATATATATAGAGGAGATCAGAGAGGTGACATCATATATATATAGAGGAGATCAGAGAGGTGACATCATATATATATAGAGGAGATCAGAGAGGTGACATCATATATATATAGAGGAGATCAGAGAGGTGACATCATATATATATATATAGAGGAGATCAGAGAGGTGACATCATATATATATATATATAGGAGATCAGAGAGGTGACATCATATATATATATATAGAGGAGATCAGAGAGGTGACATCATATATATATATATATA
>NW_026609724.1:0-25732 GCF_029499605.1 Hyla sarda
CTACCAATACCCCCCATTACTACCAATACCCCCCATTACTAACACCATTACTACCAATACCCCCCCCATTACAACAAATACCCCCCCCATTACCACCAATACCCCCCATTACTACCAATCCCCCCCATTACTACCACCATTACTACCAATACCCCCCATTACTACCAATACCCCCCATTACTACCAATACCCCCCATTACTTACACCATTACTACCAATACCCCCCCATTACAACAAATACCCCCCCATTACCACCAATACCCCCCATTACTACCAATCCCCCCCATTACTACCACCATTACTACCAATACCCCCCATTACTACCAATACCCCCCATTACTACCAATACCCCCCATTACTTACACCATTACTACCAATACCCCCCAATTACTACCAATACCCCAAATTACCACCATTACCCCCCATTACTACCAATACCCCCCCATTACTACCAATACCCCCCATTACTAACACCATTACTAGCAATACCCCCCCATTACTACCAATACCCCCCTTCACTACCAATACCCCCCATTACTACCAATACCCCCCATTAATAGCAATACCCC
This sequence comes from Hyla sarda, assembly GCF_029499605.1. Taxonomy (NCBI): domain Eukaryota; kingdom Metazoa; phylum Chordata; class Amphibia; order Anura; family Hylidae; genus Hyla; species Hyla sarda. Next base: position 570 of record NW_026609724.1, read on the forward strand.
TCATTACTACCAATACCCCCATTTCTAGCAATACCCCCATTGCTACCAATACCCCCCATTACTACCAATACCCCCCCATTACTACCAATACCCCCCATTACTAGCAATACCCCCGATTACTAGCAATACACCCCATTGCTAGCAATACACCCCATTACTAGCAATACCCCCCATTGTTAGCAATACCCCCCATTACTAACACCATTACTAGCAATACCCCAATTACAAGCAATACCCAAATTACTAGCAATACCCCCCATTACTAGCAATACCCCCCATTGCTAGCAGTACCCACCATTACAAGCAATACCCCCCATTCCTAGCAATACCCCCCATTGCTAGCAATACCCCCATTTACTAGCAATACAACCCATTACTTCCAATATCCCCCATTACTAGCAATACCCCCCAATACTAGCAATACCCCCCATTACAAGCAATACCCCCCATTACTAGCAATACCCCCCCATTACTACCAATACCCCCCATTACTAGCAATACCCCCCATTACTACCAATACCCCCCATTACTACCAATACCCCCCATTACTAGCAGTACCCCCCATTACTAACACCATTACTACAAATACCCCCCCCCCCATTACTACCAATACCCCCCATTACTACCAATACCCTCCCCCATTACTACCAATACCCCCCCATTACTAAAAAAAAAACATTACTACCAATAACCTCCATTACTACCAATACCCCCCCATTACTACCATTCCCCCCCATTACTACCAATTCCCCCCCATTACTACCAATACCCCCCATTACTACCAATACCCCCATTACTACCAATACCCCCCATTACTAACACCATTACTAACAATACACCCCCATTACTTCCAATACCCCCATTACTAGCAATACCCCCCATTACTAACACCATTACTAGCAATACCCCCCCATTACTACCAATACCCCCCATTACTACCAATACCCCCCATTACTAACACCATTACTACAAATAACCCCCCATTACTACCAATGCCCCCCCATTACTACCAATACCCCCCATTACTACCAATACCCCCATTACTACCAATACCCCCCATTACTACCAATACCCCCCCATTACTAACTCCATTACTAGCAATACCCCACCATTACTACCAATACCCCCCATTACTACCAATACCCCCCCAATACTAGCAATAGCCCCTCATTACTACCTATACCCCCCATTACTACCACCATTACTACCAATACCCCCCATTACTACCAATACCCCCCATTACTACTAATACCCCCCCATTACTAACACTATTGCTAGCAATACCCCCCATTACTACTTATACCCCCCATTACCACCAATACCCCCATTACTACCAATACCCCCCCATTACTACCAATACCCCAACATTACTAACACCATTACTAGCAATACCCCCCCATTACTACCAATACCCCCCCATTACTACCAATACCCCCCATTACTAGCAATACCCCCCATTACTACAAATACCCCCCATTACTACCAATACCCCCATTACTACCAATACCCCCCCATTACTACCAATACCCCCCATTACTACCAATACCCCCATTACTACCAATACCCCCCATTACTACCAATACCCCCCTTTACTAACACCATTACTACCAATACCCCCCATTACTACCAATACCCCCCATTACTACCAATACCCCCCATTACTAACATCATTACTAGCAATACCCCCCATCACTACCAATACCCCCCCATTACTACCAATACCCCCCCAATTACTAACAATACCCCCCATTACTACCAATACCCCCCCCCATTACTAACACCATTACTACCAATACCCCCCATTACTACCAATACCCCTCATTACTACCAATGACCCCCATTACTAGCAATACCCCCCATTACTACCAATACCCCCCATTACTAACATCATTACTAGCAATACCCCCAATTACCACCAATACCCCCCCATTACTACCAAGACCCCACCATTACTACCAATACCCCCCCATTACTACCAATACCCCCATTACTACCAATACCCCCCCCCATTACTACCAATTCCCCCCATTACTAGCAATACCCCTCCATTACTACCAATACCCCCCATTACTACCAATACACCCCATTACTACCAATACCCCCATTACTAACATTATTACTAGCAATACACCCCATTACTACCAATACCCCACCATTACTACCAATACCCCACCATTACTACCAATACCCCCCATTACTACCAGTACCCCCCATTACTACCAATACCCCCCATTACTAACATCATTACTAGCAATGCCCCCCATTACTACCAATACCCCCCATTACTAACACCATTACTACCAATACCCCCCCATTACTACCAATACCCCCCATTACTACCAATACCCCCCCATTACTACCAATACCCCCCATTACTACCAATACCCCCCATTACTACCAATACCCCCCATTACTAACATCATTACTAGCAATACCCCCCATTACTACCAATACCCCACCATTACTACCATTACCCCCCCATTACTACCAATACCCCCCCATTACTACCAATACCCCCCCACCCATTACTATCAATACCCCCCCATTACTACCAATACCCCCCATTACTACCAATACCCCCCATTACTACCAATTCCCCCCATTACTAGCAATACCCCCCCCCATTACTACCAATACCCCCCATTACTACCAATACCCCCTCACTACCAATACCCCCCCATTACTAACATCATTACTAGCAATACCCCCCATTACTACCAATACCCCCTCATTACTACCAATACCCCCCATTACTACCAATACCCCCCAATTACTACCAATACCCCGCCATTACTACCAATACCCCCCCATTACTACCAATACCCCCCATTACTACCAATACCGCCCATTACTAGCAATACCCCCCATTACTACCAATTCCCCCCATTACTAGCAATACCCCCCATTACTACCAATACCCCCCATTACTAGCAATACCCCCCATTACTAGCAATACCTCCCCATTATTAGCAATACCCCCCCATTGCTAGCAATACCCCCCATTACTAGCAATACCCCCCCATTACAAACAATACCCTCTCCATTGCTATCAATACCCCTATTACTACCAATACCCACCATTACTACCAATACCCCCCATTACTAGCAATAACCCCCATTACTACCAATACCCCCCATTACTAGCAATACCCCCCCATTACTAGCAATACCCCCCCATTACTACCAATACCCCCCATTACTACCAATAACCCTCCCATTACTAGCAATACCCCTCATTACTAGCAATACACTCCATTACTAGCAATACCCCCCATTGCTACCAATACCCCCCATTATTACCAATACCCCCCATTACTAACACCATTACTACCAATACCCCACATTACTAACACCATTACTAGAAATACCCCCATTATTACCAATACCCCCCATTACTAACACCATTACTACCAATACCCCCCATTACTAACACCATTACTACCAATACCCCCTCATTACTACCAATACCCCCATTACTATCAATACCCCCCATTACTACCAATACCCCCCATTACTACCAATACCCCCCCATTACTACCAATACCCCCCATTACTACCAATACCCCCCATTACTACCAATACCCCCCATTACTACCAATACCCCCCCATTACTACCAATACCCCCCATTACTACCAATACCCCCCATTACTACCAATACCCCCCATTACTAACATCATTACTAGCAATACCCCCCATTACTACCAATACCCCACCATTACTACCATTACCCCCCCATTACTACCAATACCCCCCCATTACTACCAATACCCCCCCACCCATTACTATCAATACCCCCCCATTACTACCAATACCCCCCATTACTACCAATACCCCCCATTACTACCAATTCCCCCCATTACTAGCAATACCCCCCCCCATTACTACCAATACCCCCCATTACTACCAATACCCCCTCACTACCAATACCCCCCCATTACTAACATCATTACTAGCAATACCCCCCATTACTACCAATACCCCACCATTACTACCAATACCCCCCCATTACTACCAATACCCCCCCATTACTACCAATACCCCCCATTACTACCAATACCCCCCATTACTAAAAATACCCCCCATTACTAACATCTTTACTAGCAATACCCCCCATTATTACCAATACCCCCCCCTTTACTACCAATACCCCCTCATTACTATCAATACCCCCCCATTACTACCAAAACCCCCCATTACTACCAATACCCCCCATTACTAACATCATTACTAGCAATACCCCCCATTACTACCAATACCCCGCCATTACTACCAATACCCCCCCATTACTACCAATACCCCCCATTACTACCAATACCGCCCATTACTAGCAATACCCCCCATTACTACCAATTCCCCCCATTACTAGCAATACCCCCCATTACTACCAATACCCCCCATTACTAGCAATAACCCCCATTACTAGCAATACCTCCCCATTATTAGCAATACCCCCCATTGCTAGCAATACCCCCCATTACTAGCAATACCCCCCCATTACAAACAATACCCTCTCCATTGCTATCAATACCCCTATTACTACCAATACCCACCATTACTACCAATACCCCCCATTACTAGCAATAACCCCCATTACTACCAATACCCCCATTACTAGCAATACCCCCCCATTACTACCAATACCCCCCATTACTACCAATAACCCTCCCATTACTAGCAATACCCCTCATTATTAGCAATACACTCCATTACTAGCAATACCCCCCATTGCTACCAATACCCCCCATTACTACCAATACCCCCCCTCATTACTACCAATACCCCCCATTACTACCAATACCCCCCCATTACTACCAATTCCCCCCATTACTACCAATACCCCCCATTAATACCAATACCCCCCATTACTACCAATACCCCCCATTACTAACATCATTACTAGCAATAACCCCCATTACTACCAATACCCCCATTACTAACACCATTACTACCAATACCCCCCCATTACTAACAATACCCCCCATTACTACCAATACCCCCATTACTACCAATAACCCCCATTACTAACATCATTACTAGCAATACCCCCCATTACTACCAATACCCCGCCATTACTACCAATACCCCCCCATTACTACCAATACCCCCCATTACTACCAATACCGCCCATTACTAGCAATACCCCCCATTACTACCAATTCCCCCCATTACTAGCAATACCCCCCATTACTACCAATACCCCTCATTACTAGCAATAACCCCCATTACTAGCAATACCTCCCCATTATTAGCAATACCCCCCATTGCTAGCAATACCCCCCATTACTAGCAATACCCCCCCCATTACAAACAATACCCTCCCCATTGCTATCAATACCCCTATTACTACCAATACCCACCATTACTACCAATACCCCCCATTACTAGCAATAACCCCCATTACTACCAATACCCCACATTACTAGCAATACCCCCCCATTACTAGCAATACCCCCCCATTACTACCAATACCCCCCATTACTACCAATAACCCTCCCATTACTAGCAATACCCCTCATTACTAGCAATACACCCCATTACTAGCAATACCCCCCATTGCTACCAATACCCCCCCATTATTACCAATACCCCCCATTACTAACACCATTACTACCAATACCCCACATTACTAACACCATTACTAGAAATACCCCCATTACTACCAATACCCCCCATTACTAACACCATTACTACCAATACCCCCCATTACTACCAATACCCCCCATTAGTACCAATACCCCCCATCACTACCAATACACCCCCATTACTACCAATACTCCCTATTACTAACACCATTACTAGCATTACCCCCCATTACTACCAATACCCCCCATTACTACCAATACACCCCAATTACTACCAATACCCCCCCATTACTAACACCAATACTAGCAATACCCCCCATTACTACCAATACCCCCCCATTTCTACCAATACTCCCCCATTACTAGCAATACCCCCCCATTACTAGCAATACCCCCATTACTAGCAATACCCCCCCATTACTATCAATACCATCCATTACTAGCAATACCCCCCCATTACTACCAATACCACCCATTACTAGCAATACCCCCCATTACTACCAATACCCCCCATTACTAACATCATTACTAGCAATACCCCCCTTTACCACCAATACCCCCCCATTACTACCAAGACCCCCCCCCATTACTACCAATACCCCCCCATTACTACCAATACCCCCATTACTACCAATACCCCCCCATTACTACCAATTCCCCCCATTACTAGCAATACCCCTCCATTACTACCAATACCCCCCATTACTACCAATACACCCCATTACTACCAATACCCCCATTACTAACATTATTACTAGCAATACCCCCCATTACTACCAATACCCCACCATTACTACCAATACCCCACCATTACTACCAATACCCCCCATTACTACCAATACCCCCCATTACTACCAATACCCCCCATTACTAACATCATTACTAGCATTGCCCCCCATTACTACCAATACCCCCCATTACTAACACCATTACTACCAATACCCCCCCATTACTACCAATACCCCCCATTACTACCAATACCCCCCATTACTACAAATACCCCCCCATTACTAACACCATTACTAGCAATAATCCCCCATTACTACCAATACCCCCCCCCCATTACTACCAATTCCCCCCCATTACTACCAATACCCCCATTATTAACACCATTACTAGCAATAATCCCCCATTACTACCAATACCCCCCCATTACTACCAATACCCCCCCATTACTAGCAATACCCCCCCATTACTACCAATACCCCCCAATTACTAACACCATTACTAGCAATACCCCCCATCACTAGCAATGCCCCCCATTACTACCAATACCCCCCAATACTACCAATACCCCCCCATTACTACCAATATCTTCCATTACTACCAATACCTCCCCATTACTGCTAATACCCCCCATTACTACCAATACCCTCATTTTTAGCAATTTCCCCCCATTACTACCAATACCCCCATTACTAGCAATACCCCCATTACTAGCAATAACCCTCATTACTAGCAATACCCCCCATTACTACCAATACCCCCCATTACTAACATCATTACTAGCAATACCCCCATTACAACCAATACCCCACCATTACTACCAATACCCCCCCATTACTAACAATACCCCCCATTACTACCAATACCCCCCATTACTACCAATACCCCCCATTACTAACATCATTACTAGCAATACCCCCATTACTACCAATACCCCCCCATTACTACCAAGACCCCCCATTGCTACTAATACCCCCCCTCATTACTACCAATACCCCCCATTACTACCAATACCCCCCCCATTACTACCAATTCCCCCCATTACTATCAATACCCCCCATTAATACCAATACCCCCCATTACTACCAATACCCCCCATTACTAACATCTTTACTAGCAATACCCCCCATTACTATCAATACCCCCATTACTAACACCATTACTACCAATACCCCCCCATTACTAACAATACCCCCCATTACTACCAATACCCCCATTACTACCAATACCCCCCATTACTAACATCATTACTAGCAATACCCCCATTACTACCAATACCCCCCATTACTAACACCATTACTACCAATACCCCCCTTTACTACCAATACCCCCCATTACTACCAATACCCCCCCATTACTACCAATACCCTCCCATTACTACCAATACCCCCCATTACTAGCAATACCCCCCATTACTACCAATACCCCCATTTCTAGCAATACCCCCCATTACTACCATTACCAACCATTTCTACCAATACCTCCCGTTACTACCAATACCCCCCCATTACTAACACCATTACTACAAATAACCCCCCATTACTACCAATGCCCCCCATTACTACCAATACCCCCCATTACTACCAATACCCCCATTACTACCAATACCCCGCAATTACTACCAATACCCCCCCCATTTCTAACACCATTACTAGCAATACCCCCCCATTACTACCAATACCCCCCATTACAACCAATACCCCCCATTACTAGCAATAGCCCCTCATTACTACCTATACCCCCCATTACTACCACCATTACTACCAATACCTCCCATTACTACCAATACCCCCATTACTACTAATACCCCCCCATTACTAACAATATTGCTAGCAATACCCCCCATTACTACCAATACCCCCCATTACTACCAATACCCCCCATTACTAACACCATTACTACCAATACCCCCCCCATTACAACAAATACCCCCCCCATTACCACCAATACCCCCCATTACTACCAATCCCCCCCATTACTACCACCATTACTACCAATACCCCCCATTACTACCAATACCCCCCATTACTACCAATACCCCCCATTACTTACACCATTACTACCAATACCCCCCCATTACAACAAATACCCCCCCATTACCACCAATACCCCCCATTACTACCAATCCCCCCCATTACTACCACCATTACTACCAATACCCCCCATTACTACCAATACCCCCCATTACTACCAATACCCCCCATTACTTACACCATTACTACCAATACCCCCCAATTACTACCAATACCCCAAATTACCACCATTACCCCCCATTACTACCAATACCCCCCCATTACTACCAATACCCCCCATTACTAACACCATTACTAGCAATACCCCCCCATTACTACCAATACCCCCCTTCACTACCAATACCCCCCATTACTACCAATACCCCCCATTAATAGCAATACCCCTCATTACTACCAATACCCCCATTTCTAGCAATACCCCCATTGCTACCAATACCCCCCATTACTACCAATACCCCCCCATTACTACCAATACCCCCCATTACTAGCAATACCCCCGATTACTAGCAATACACCCCATTGCTAGCAATACACCCCATTACTAGCAATACCCCCCATTGTTAGCAATACCCCCCATTACTAACACCATTACTAGCAATACCCCAATTACAAGCAATACCCAAATTACTAGCAATACCCCCCATTACTAGCAATACCCCCCATTGCTAGCAGTACCCACCATTACAAGCAATACCCCCCATTCCTAGCAATACCCCCCATTGCTAGCAATACCCCCATTTACTAGCAATACAACCCATTACTTCCAATATCCCCCATTACTAGCAATACCCCCCAATACTAGCAATACCCCCCATTACAAGCAATACCCCCCATTACTAGCAATACCCCCCCATTACTACCAATACCCCCCATTACTAGCAATACCCCCCATTACTACCAATACCCCCCATTACTACCAATACCCCCCATTACTAGCAGTACCCCCCATTACTAACACCATTACTACAAATACCCCCCCCCCATTACTACCAATACCCCCCATTACTACCAATACCCTCCCCCATTACTACCAATACCCCCCCATTACTAAAAAAAAAACATTACTACCAATAACCTCCATTACTACCAATACCCCCCCATTACTACCATTCCCCCCCATTACTACCAATTCCCCCCCATTACTACCAATACCCCCCATTACTACCAATACCCCCATTACTACCAATACCCCCCATTACTAACACCATTACTAACAATACACCCCCATTACTTCCAATACCCCCATTACTAGCAATACCCCCCATTACTAACACCATTACTAGCAATACCCCCCCATTACTACCAATACCCCCCATTACTACCAATACCCCCCATTACTAACACCATTACTACAAATAACCCCCCATTACTACCAATGCCCCCCCATTACTACCAATACCCCCCATTACTACCAATACCCCCATTACTACCAATACCCCCCATTACTACCAATACCCCCCCATTACTAACTCCATTACTAGCAATACCCCACCATTACTACCAATACCCCCCATTACTACCAATACCCCCCCAATACTAGCAATAGCCCCTCATTACTACCTATACCCCCCATTACTACCACCATTACTACCAATACCCCCCATTACTACCAATACCCCCCATTACTACTAATACCCCCCCATTACTAACACTATTGCTAGCAATACCCCCCATTACTACTTATACCCCCCATTACCACCAATACCCCCATTACTACCAATACCCCCCCATTACTACCAATACCCCAACATTACTAACACCATTACTAGCAATACCCCCCCATTACTACCAATACCCCCCCATTACTACCAATACCCCCCATTACTAGCAATACCCCCCATTACTACAAATACCCCCCATTACTACCAATACCCCCATTACTACCAATACCCCCCCATTACTACCAATACCCCCCATTACTACCAATACCCCCATTACTACCAATACCCCCCATTACTACCAATACCCCCCTTTACTAACACCATTACTACCAATACCCCCCATTACTACCAATACCCCCCATTACTACCAATACCCCCCATTACTAACATCATTACTAGCAATACCCCCCATCACTACCAATACCCCCCCATTACTACCAATACCCCCCCAATTACTAACAATACCCCCCATTACTACCAATACCCCCCCCCATTACTAACACCATTACTACCAATACCCCCCATTACTACCAATACCCCTCATTACTACCAATGACCCCCATTACTAGCAATACCCCCCATTACTACCAATACCCCCCATTACTAACATCATTACTAGCAATACCCCCAATTACCACCAATACCCCCCCATTACTACCAAGACCCCACCATTACTACCAATACCCCCCCATTACTACCAATACCCCCATTACTACCAATACCCCCCCCATTACTACCAATTCCCCCCATTACTAGCAATACCCCTCCATTACTACCAATACCCCCCATTACTACCAATACACCCCATTACTACCAATACCCCCATTACTAACATTATTACTAGCAATACACCCCATTACTACCAATACCCCACCATTACTACCAATACCCCACCATTACTACCAATACCCCCCATTACTACCAGTACCCCCCATTACTACCAATACCCCCCATTACTAACATCATTACTAGCAATGCCCCCCATTACTACCAATACCCCCCATTACTAACACCATTACTACCAATACCCCCCCATTACTACCAATACCCCCCATTACTACCAATACCCCCCCATTACTACCAATACCCCCCATTACTACCAATACCCCCCATTACTACCAATACCCCCCATTACTAACATCATTACTAGCAATACCCCCCATTACTACCAATACCCCACCATTACTACCATTACCCCCCCATTACTACCAATACCCCCCCATTACTACCAATACCCCCCCACCCATTACTATCAATACCCCCCCATTACTACCAATACCCCCCATTACTACCAATACCCCCCATTACTACCAATTCCCCCCATTACTAGCAATACCCCCCCCCATTACTACCAATACCCCCCATTACTACCAATACCCCCTCACTACCAATACCCCCCCATTACTAACATCATTACTAGCAATACCCCCCATTACTACCAATACCCCCTCATTACTACCAATACCCCCCATTACTACCAATACCCCCCAATTACTACCAATACCCCGCCATTACTACCAATACCCCCCCATTACTACCAATACCCCCCATTACTACCAATACCGCCCATTACTAGCAATACCCCCCATTACTACCAATTCCCCCCATTACTAGCAATACCCCCCATTACTACCAATACCCCCCATTACTAGCAATACCCCCCATTACTAGCAATACCTCCCCATTATTAGCAATACCCCCCCATTGCTAGCAATACCCCCCATTACTAGCAATACCCCCCCATTACAAACAATACCCTCTCCATTGCTATCAATACCCCTATTACTACCAATACCCACCATTACTACCAATACCCCCCATTACTAGCAATAACCCCCATTACTACCAATACCCCCCATTACTAGCAATACCCCCCCATTACTAGCAATACCCCCCCATTACTACCAATACCCCCCATTACTACCAATAACCCTCCCATTACTAGCAATACCCCTCATTACTAGCAATACACTCCATTACTAGCAATACCCCCCATTGCTACCAATACCCCCCATTATTACCAATACCCCCCATTACTAACACCATTACTACCAATACCCCACATTACTAACACCATTACTAGAAATACCCCCATTATTACCAATACCCCCCATTACTAACACCATTACTACCAATACCCCCCATTACTAACACCATTACTACCAATACCCCCTCATTACTACCAATACCCCCATTACTATCAATACCCCCCATTACTACCAATACCCCCCATTACTACCAATACCCCCCCATTACTACCAATACCCCCCATTACTACCAATACCCCCCATTACTACCAATACCCCCCATTACTACCAATACCCCCCCATTACTACCAATACCCCCCATTACTACCAATACCCCCCATTACTACCAATACCCCCCATTACTAACATCATTACTAGCAATACCCCCCATTACTACCAATACCCCACCATTACTACCATTACCCCCCCATTACTACCAATACCCCCCCATTACTACCAATACCCCCCCACCCATTACTATCAATACCCCCCCATTACTACCAATACCCCCCATTACTACCAATACCCCCCATTACTACCAATTCCCCCCATTACTAGCAATACCCCCCCCCATTACTACCAATACCCCCCATTACTACCAATACCCCCTCACTACCAATACCCCCCCATTACTAACATCATTACTAGCAATACCCCCCATTACTACCAATACCCCACCATTACTACCAATACCCCCCCATTACTACCAATACCCCCCCATTACTACCAATACCCCCCATTACTACCAATACCCCCCATTACTAAAAATACCCCCCATTACTAACATCTTTACTAGCAATACCCCCCATTATTACCAATACCCCCCCCTTTACTACCAATACCCCCTCATTACTATCAATACCCCCCCATTACTACCAAAACCCCCCATTACTACCAATACCCCCCATTACTAACATCATTACTAGCAATACCCCCCATTACTACCAATACCCCGCCATTACTACCAATACCCCCCCATTACTACCAATACCCCCCATTACTACCAATACCGCCCATTACTAGCAATACCCCCCATTACTACCAATTCCCCCCATTACTAGCAATACCCCCCATTACTACCAATACCCCCCATTACTAGCAATAACCCCCATTACTAGCAATACCTCCCCATTATTAGCAATACCCCCCATTGCTAGCAATACCCCCCATTACTAGCAATACCCCCCCATTACAAACAATACCCTCTCCATTGCTATCAATACCCCTATTACTACCAATACCCACCATTACTACCAATACCCCCCATTACTAGCAATAACCCCCATTACTACCAATACCCCCATTACTAGCAATACCCCCCCATTACTACCAATACCCCCCATTACTACCAATAACCCTCCCATTACTAGCAATACCCCTCATTATTAGCAATACACTCCATTACTAGCAATACCCCCCATTGCTACCAATACCCCCCATTACTACCAATACCCCCCCTCATTACTACCAATACCCCCCATTACTACCAATACCCCCCCATTACTACCAATTCCCCCCATTACTACCAATACCCCCCATTAATACCAATACCCCCCATTACTACCAATACCCCCCATTACTAACATCATTACTAGCAATAACCCCCATTACTACCAATACCCCCATTACTAACACCATTACTACCAATACCCCCCCATTACTAACAATACCCCCCATTACTACCAATACCCCCATTACTACCAATAACCCCCATTACTAACATCATTACTAGCAATACCCCCCATTACTACCAATACCCCGCCATTACTACCAATACCCCCCCATTACTACCAATACCCCCCATTACTACCAATACCGCCCATTACTAGCAATACCCCCCATTACTACCAATTCCCCCCATTACTAGCAATACCCCCCATTACTACCAATACCCCTCATTACTAGCAATAACCCCCATTACTAGCAATACCTCCCCATTATTAGCAATACCCCCCATTGCTAGCAATACCCCCCATTACTAGCAATACCCCCCCCATTACAAACAATACCCTCCCCATTGCTATCAATACCCCTATTACTACCAATACCCACCATTACTACCAATACCCCCCATTACTAGCAATAACCCCCATTACTACCAATACCCCACATTACTAGCAATACCCCCCCATTACTAGCAATACCCCCCCATTACTACCAATACCCCCCATTACTACCAATAACCCTCCCATTACTAGCAATACCCCTCATTACTAGCAATACACCCCATTACTAGCAATACCCCCCATTGCTACCAATACCCCCCCATTATTACCAATACCCCCCATTACTAACACCATTACTACCAATACCCCACATTACTAACACCATTACTAGAAATACCCCCATTACTACCAATACCCCCCATTACTAACACCATTACTACCAATACCCCCCATTACTACCAATACCCCCCATTAGTACCAATACCCCCCATCACTACCAATACACCCCCATTACTACCAATACTCCCTATTACTAACACCATTACTAGCATTACCCCCCATTACTACCAATACCCCCCATTACTACCAATACACCCCAATTACTACCAATACCCCCCCATTACTAACACCAATACTAGCAATACCCCCCATTACTACCAATACCCCCCCATTTCTACCAATACTCCCCCATTACTAGCAATACCCCCCCATTACTAGCAATACCCCCATTACTAGCAATACCCCCCCATTACTATCAATACCATCCATTACTAGCAATACCCCCCCATTACTACCAATACCACCCATTACTAGCAATACCCCCCATTACTACCAATACCCCCCATTACTAACATCATTACTAGCAATACCCCCCTTTACCACCAATACCCCCCCATTACTACCAAGACCCCCCCCCATTACTACCAATACCCCCCCATTACTACCAATACCCCCATTACTACCAATACCCCCCCATTACTACCAATTCCCCCCATTACTAGCAATACCCCTCCATTACTACCAATACCCCCCATTACTACCAATACACCCCATTACTACCAATACCCCCATTACTAACATTATTACTAGCAATACCCCCCATTACTACCAATACCCCACCATTACTACCAATACCCCACCATTACTACCAATACCCCCCATTACTACCAATACCCCCCATTACTACCAATACCCCCCATTACTAACATCATTACTAGCATTGCCCCCCATTACTACCAATACCCCCCATTACTAACACCATTACTACCAATACCCCCCCATTACTACCAATACCCCCCATTACTACCAATACCCCCCATTACTACAAATACCCCCCCATTACTAACACCATTACTAGCAATAATCCCCCATTACTACCAATACCCCCCCCCCCATTACTACCAATTCCCCCCCATTACTACCAATACCCCCATTATTAACACCATTACTAGCAATAATCCCCCATTACTACCAATACCCCCCCATTACTACCAATACCCCCCCATTACTAGCAATACCCCCCCATTACTACCAATACCCCCCAATTACTAACACCATTACTAGCAATACCCCCCATCACTAGCAATGCCCCCCATTACTACCAATACCCCCCAATACTACCAATACCCCCCCATTACTACCAATATCTTCCATTACTACCAATACCTCCCCATTACTGCTAATACCCCCCATTACTACCAATACCCTCATTTTTAGCAATTTCCCCCCATTACTACCAATACCCCCATTACTAGCAATACCCCCATTACTAGCAATAACCCTCATTACTAGCAATACCCCCCATTACTACCAATACCCCCCATTACTAACATCATTACTAGCAATACCCCCATTACAACCAATACCCCACCATTACTACCAATACCCCCCCATTACTAACAATACCCCCCATTACTACCAATACCCCCCATTACTACCAATACCCCCCATTACTAACATCATTACTAGCAATACCCCCATTACTACCAATACCCCCCCATTACTACCAAGACCCCCCATTGCTACTAATACCCCCCCTCATTACTACCAATACCCCCCATTACTACCAATACCCCCCCCATTACTACCAATTCCCCCCATTACTATCAATACCCCCCATTAATACCAATACCCCCCATTACTACCAATACCCCCCATTACTAACATCTTTACTAGCAATACCCCCCATTACTATCAATACCCCCATTACTAACACCATTACTACCAATACCCCCCCATTACTAACAATACCCCCCATTACTACCAATACCCCCATTACTACCAATACCCCCCATTACTAACATCATTACTAGCAATACCCCCATTACTACCAATACCCCCCATTACTAACACCATTACTACCAATACCCCCCTTTACTACCAATACCCCCCATTACTACCAATACCCCCCCATTACTACCAATACCCTCCCATTACTACCAATACCCCCCATTACTAGCAATACCCCCCATTACTACCAATACCCCCATTTCTAGCAATACCCCCCATTACTACCATTACCAACCATTTCTACCAATACCTCCCGTTACTACCAATACCCCCCCATTACTAACACCATTACTACAAATAACCCCCCATTACTACCAATGCCCCCCATTACTACCAATACCCCCCATTACTACCAATACCCCCATTACTACCAATACCCCGCAATTACTACCAATACCCCCCCCATTTCTAACACCATTACTAGCAATACCCCCCCATTACTACCAATACCCCCCATTACAACCAATACCCCCCATTACTAGCAATAGCCCCTCATTACTACCTATACCCCCCATTACTACCACCATTACTACCAATACCTCCCATTACTACCAATACCCCCATTACTACTAATACCCCCCCATTACTAACAATATTGCTAGCAATACCCCCCATTACTACCAATACCCCCCATTACTACCAATACCCCCCATTACTAACACCATTACTACCAATACCCCCCCCATTACAACAAATACCCCCCCCATTACCACCAATACCCCCCATTACTACCAATCCCCCCCATTACTACCACCATTACTACCAATACCCCCCATTACTACCAATACCCCCCATTACTACCAATACCCCCCATTACTTACACCATTACTACCAATACCCCCCCATTACAACAAATACCCCCCCATTACCACCAATACCCCCCATTACTACCAATCCCCCCCATTACTACCACCATTACTACCAATACCCCCCATTACTACCAATACCCCCCATTACTACCAATACCCCCCATTACTTACACCATTACTACCAATACCCCCCAATTACTACCAATACCCCAAATTACCACCATTACCCCCCATTACTACCAATACCCCCCCATTACTACCAATACCCCCCATTACTAACACCATTACTAGCAATACCCCCCCATTACTACCAATACCCCCCTTCACTACCAATACCCCCCATTACTACCAATACCCCCCATTAATAGCAATACCCCTCATTACTACCAATACCCCCATTTCTAGCAATACCCCCATTGCTACCAATACCCCCCATTACTACCAATACCCCCCCATTACTACCAATACCCCCCATTACTAGCAATACCCCCGATTACTAGCAATACACCCCATTGCTAGCAATACACCCCATTACTAGCAATACCCCCCATTGTTAGCAATACCCCCCATTACTAACACCATTACTAGCAATACCCCAATTACAAGCAATACCCAAATTACTAGCAATACCCCCCATTACTAGCAATACCCCCCATTGCTAGCAGTACCCACCATTACAAGCAATACCCCCCATTCCTAGCAATACCCCCCATTGCTAGCAATACCCCCATTTACTAGCAATACAACCCATTACTTCCAATATCCCCCATTACTAGCAATACCCCCCAATACTAGCAATACCCCCCATTACAAGCAATACCCCCCATTACTAGCAATACCCCCCCATTACTACCAATACCCCCCATTACTAGCAATACCCCCCATTACTACCAATACCCCCCATTACTACCAATACCCCCCATTACTAGCAGTACCCCCCATTACTAACACCATTACTACAAATACCCCCCCCCCCATTACTACCAATACCCCCCATTACTACCAATACCCTCCCCCATTACTACCAATACCCCCCCATTACTAAAAAAAAAACATTACTACCAATAACCTCCATTACTACCAATACCCCCCCATTACTACCATTCCCCCCCATTACTACCAATTCCCCCCCATTACTACCAATACCCCCCATTACTACCAATACCCCCATTACTACCAATACCCCCCATTACTAACACCATTACTAACAATACACCCCCATTACTTCCAATACCACCATTACTACCAATACCCCCCATTACTACCAATACCCCCCATTACTACCAATACCCCCCATTACTTACCAATACCCCCCATTACTACCAATACCCCCCATTACTAACACCATTACTACAAATAACCCCCCATTACTACCAATGCCCCCCCATTACTACCAATACCCCCCATTACTACCAATACCCCCATTACTACCAATACCCCCCATTACTACCAATACCCCCCCATTACTAACTCCATTACTAGCAATACCCCACCATTACTACCAATACCCCCCCATTACTACCAATACCCCCCCCAATACTAGCAATAGCCCCTCATTACTACCTATACCCCCCATTACTACCACCATTACTACCAATACCCCCCCATTACTACCAATACCCCCCATTACTACTAATACCCCCCCATTACTAACACTATTGCTAGCAATACCCCCCATCCAATACCCCCATTTCTAGCAATACCCCCATTGCTACCAATACCCCCCATTACTACCAATACCCCCCCATTACTACCAATACCCCCCATTACTAGCAATACCCCCGATTACTAGCAATACACCCCATTGCTAGCAATACACCCCATTACTAGCAATACCCCCCATTGTTAGCAATACCCCCCATTACTAACACCATTACTAGCAATACCCCAATTACAAGCAATACCCAAATTACTAGCAATACCCCCCATTACTAGCAATACCCCCCATTGCTAGCAGTACCCACCATTACAAGCAATACCCCCCATTCCTAGCAATACCCCCCATTGCTAGCAATACCCCCATTTACTAGCAATACAACCCATTACTTCCAATATCCCCCATTACTAGCAATACCCCCCAATACTAGCAATACCCCCCATTACAAGCAATACCCCCCATTACTAGCAATACCCCCCCATTACTACCAATACCCCCCATTACTAGCAATACCCCCCATTACTACCAATACCCCCCATTACTACCAATACCCCCCATTACTAGCAGTACCCCCCATTACTAACACCATTACTACAAATACCCCCCCCCCCATTACTACCAATACCCCCCATTACTACCAATACCCTCCCCCATTACTACCAATACCCCCCCATTACTAAAAAAAAAACATTACTACCAATAACCTCCATTACTACCAATACCCCCCCATTACTACCATTCCCCCCCATTACTACCAATTCCCCCCCATTACTACCAATACCCCCCATTACTACCAATACCCCCATTACTACCAATACCCCCCATTACTAACACCATTACTAACAATACACCCCCATTACTTCCAATACCCCCATTACTAGCAATACCCCCCATTACTAACACCATTACTAGCAATACCCCCCCATTACTACCAATACCCCCCATTACTACCAATACCCCCCATTACTAACACCATTACTACAAATAACCCCCCATTACTACCAATGCCCCCCCATTACTACCAATACCCCCCATTACTACCAATACCCCCATTACTACCAATACCCCCCATTACTACCAATACCCCCCCATTACTAACTCCATTACTAGCAATACCCCACCATTACTACCAATACCCCCCATTACTACCAATACCCCCCCAATACTAGCAATAGCCCCTCATTACTACCTATACCCCCCATTACTACCACCATTACTACCAATACCCCCCATTACTACCAATACCCCCCATTACTACTAATACCCCCCCATTACTAACACTATTGCTAGCAATACCCCCCATTACTACTTATACCCCCCATTACCACCAATACCCCCATTACTACCAATACCCCCCCATTACTACCAATACCCCAACATTACTAACACCATTACTAGCAATACCCCCCCATTACTACCAATACCCCCCCATTACTACCAATACCCCCCATTACTAGCAATACCCCCCATTACTACAAATACCCCCCATTACTACCAATACCCCCATTACTACCAATACCCCCCCATTACTACCAATACCCCCCATTACTACCAATACCCCCATTACTACCAATACCCCCCATTACTACCAATACCCCCCTTTACTAACACCATTACTACCAATACCCCCCATTACTACCAATACCCCCCATTACTACCAATACCCCCCATTACTAACATCATTACTAGCAATACCCCCCATCACTACCAATACCCCCCCATTACTACCAATACCCCCCCAATTACTAACAATACCCCCCATTACTACCAATACCCCCCCCCATTACTAACACCATTACTACCAATACCCCCCATTACTACCAATACCCCTCATTACTACCAATGACCCCCATTACTAGCAATACCCCCCATTACTACCAATACCCCCCATTACTAACATCATTACTAGCAATACCCCCAATTACCACCAATACCCCCCCATTACTACCAAGACCCCACCATTACTACCAATACCCCCCCATTACTACCAATACCCCCATTACTACCAATACCCCCCCCATTACTACCAATTCCCCCCATTACTAGCAATACCCCTCCATTACTACCAATACCCCCCATTACTACCAGTACCCCCCATTACTACCAATACCCCCCCATTACTAACATCATTACTAGCAATGCCCCCATTACTACCAATACCCCCCATTACTAACACCATTACTACCAATACCCCCCCATTACTACCAATACCCCCCATTACTACCAATACCCCCTCATTACTACAAATACCCCCCCATTACTAACACCATTACTAGCAATAATCCCCCATTACTACCAATACCCCCCCCCCATTACTACCAATTCCCCCCCATTACTACCAATACCCCCATTATTAACACCATTACTAGCAATAATCCCCCATTACTACCAATACCTCCCCCAGTACTACCAATACCCCCCCATTACTAGCAATACCCCCCATTACTACCAATACCCCTCAATTACTAACACCATTACTAGCAATACCCCCCATCACTAGCAATGCCCCCCTTTACTACCAATACCCCCCAATACTACCAATACCCCCCCATTACTACCAATATCTTCCATTACTACCAATACCTCCCCATTACTGCTAATACCCCCATTACTACCAATACCCTCATTTTTAGCAATTTCCCCCCATTACTACCAATACCCCCATTACTAGCAATACCCCCCATTACTAGCAATAACCCTCATTACTAGCAATACCCCCCATTACTACCAATACCCCCCCTTACTAACATCATCACTAGCAATACCCCCCATTACAACCAATACCCCACCAATACTACCAATACCCCCCCCCATTACTAACAATACCCCCCATTACTACCAATACCCCCCATTACTACCAATACCCCCCATTACTAACATCATTACTAGCAATACCCCCATTACTACCAATACCCCCCCATTACTACCAAGACCCCCCATTACTACTAATACCCCCCCCATTACTACCAATACCCTCCATTACTACCAATACCCCCCCATTACTACCAATTCCCCCCATTACTACCAATACCCCCCATTACTACCAATACCCCCCATTACTACCAATACCCCCCATTACTAACATCATTACTAGCAATACCCCCATTACTACCAATACCCCCCATTACTAACACCATTACTACCAATACCCCCCTTTACTACCAATACCCCCCATTACTACCAATACCCCCCAATACTACCAATACCCTCCCATTACTACCAATACCCCCCATTACTAGCAATACCCCCCATTACTACCAATACCCCCATTTCTAGCAATACCCCCCATTACTACCATTACCACCCATTTCTACCAATACCCCCATTACTACCAATACCCCAATACTAGCAATACCCCCCATTACTAACACCATTACTAGCAATACCCCCCCCCATTACTAGCAATACCCCCAATTACTAACAACATTACTAGCAATACCCCATATTTCTAGCAATACCCCCCATTACTAAAACCATTACTAGCAATACCCCCCCATTGCTAGCTATACCCTCCATTACTAACAATAAACCCCCATTGCTAACAATACCCCCATTACTAGCAATACTCCCCCTTACTAGCAATACCCCCCCATTACTAGCAATACTCATCATTACTAGCAATACCTCCATTACTAGCAATACCCCCCATTACTAACAAACCCCCATTACTAGCAATGCCCCCCATTACTAGCAATACCCCCATTACTAGCAATACCCCCATTACTAGCAATACCCCTCCAATACTAGCAATACCCCCATTACTAGCAACACCCCCAATACTAGCAATACCCCCATTACTAGCAATACCCCTCCAATACTAGCAATACCCCCATTACTAGCAACACCCCAAATACTAGCAATACCCCCCCTTACTGACACCATTACTAGCAAGACCCACCATTACTAGCAATACCCCCCATTACTAGCAATACCCTTCATTACTAGCAATACCCAACCATTTCTAGCAATAACCCCCCATTACTAACACCATTACTAGTAATACCCCCCATTACTAGCAATACCCCCCCAATACTAGCAATACCCCCCCAATACTAGCAATACCCCCCATTTCTACAGATACCCCCGATTACTACCGATACCCCTCATTACTACCAATACTCCCCCATTACTACCAATAACCTGCATTACTAACAATACACCCCAATTACTACCAATATCCCATATTACTAGCATTACCCCCCATTACTTCCAATACCCCCCATTACTACCAATACCCCATTACTAACAACATTACTAGCAATGCCCCCCATTACTAGCAATACCCCTCATTACTACCAATACTCCCCTTTACTACCAATTCCCCCTTTACTACCAATACCCCCCATTACTACCAATACATCCCATTACTAACACCATTACTAGCAATACCCCCCATTACTAGCAATAACCCCCAATACTAACACCATTACTAGCAATACCCCCCATTACTACCAATACCCCCCATTACTAGCAACCCCCCCCATTACTTCCAATACCCCCCATTATTACCAATACCCCTCCATTACTACCAATACCCCTCCATTACTACCAAAACCCCTCCATTACTACCAAAACCCCCTTTACTATCAATACCCCCCATTACTAGCAATACCACCCATTCCTAACACCATTACTAGCAATACCCCCCCTTACTACTAATATCCCCCATTACTACCAATACCCCCCATTACTACCAATACCCCCAATTACTACCAATACCCCCCATTACTACCAATATGCCCCCATTTCTACCAACACTCCCCCATTACTACCAATACCCCCATTACTACCAATACCCGCCATGACTACCAATACTCCCATTACTAGCAATACCACCCATTACTAACACCATTACTACCAATACCCCCCCATTACTACCAATACCCCCCATTACTACCAATACCCCCCATTACTAACACCATTACTACCAATACCCCCCATTATTACCAATACCCCCCATTACTACCAATACCCCCCATTACTACCAATACCCCCCCATTATTACCAATACCCCATTATTACCAATACCCCCCCATTGCTACCAATACCCCCCATTACTACCAATACCCCCCCATTACTACCAATACCCCCCCATTACTACCAATACCCCCCCATTACTAACACCATTACTAGCAATACCCCCCCATTACTACCAATACCCCCCCATTACTACCAATACCCCCCCATTACTAACACCATTACTACCAATACCCCCCATTACCAGGAAGTTAGGGTTAGGATTTTTAGGGTTTTCCCACAGAAGAGTTGTGTGACTTATTCGATTTTAAATGTCATTTGGTGCTCTCCTTAAGTTGACATGTACCAGGAAGTTAGGTTTAGGGTTTTCCCACAGAAGAGTTGCGTGGCTTATACGATTTTAAATATAATTTGGTGTTCTCCTTAAGTTAAAATGTACCAGGTAGGTTGGGATAGGGTTTTGGTTTCCCCATGTTAGAGTTGTGTGGCTTATACGATTTTAAATTTATTTTTGTGCTCTCCATAAGTTGAAATGTACCAGGAAAGTGGTATCTGGGTAGGGTTTTACCCATAGAACAAATGTGTGGCTTATACTATTTTAAATGTATTTTGGTACTCTCATTAAGTTGAAATGTACCAGGAGGTTAGGGTTAGGGTTTTTTCTCAGAGAAGAGTTGTGTGGCTTATTTGATTTTTAATGTCATTTTGTGCTCTCCTTAAGGGTTTTGGTTTTCGCATGTTAGAGTTGTGTGGCTTATACGATTTTAAATTTATTTGTGTGCTCTCTATAAGTTGAAATGTACCAGAAATGTGGTATCTGGGTAGGGTTTTTCCCATAGAACAAATGTGTGGCTTATACTATTTTAAATGTCTTTTTAAATAGAAATGTACCAGGAAGGTTTGGGTTAGGGTTAAGGTTAAGGTTAAGGTTAAGGTTAAGGTTAAGGTTAAGGTTAGGGTTTTTTCCACAGAAGAGTTGTGTGGCTTATTCGATTTTAAATGTCATTTGGTGCTCTCCTTAAGTTAAAATGTACCAGGAAGTTAGGGTTAGGGTTAGGGTTTTCCCACAGAAGAGTTGTGTGGCTTATATGATTTTAAATGTCATTTGATGTTCTCCTTAAGTTAAAATATACCAGGTAGGTTGGGTTAGGGTCTTGGTTTTCCCATGTTAGAGTTGTGTGGCTTATGTGATTTTAAATTTATTTGTGTGCTCTCCATAAGTTGAAATGTACCAGGAATGTGGTATCTGGGTAGGGTTTTTCCCATAGAACAAATGTATGGCTTATACTATTTTAAATGTATTTTGGTACTCTCATTAAGTTGAAATGTACCAGGTTAGGGTTAGGGTTAGGGTTTTCCCACAGAAGAGTTGTGTGGCTTATTCGATTTTAAATTGCATTTGGTGCAATACCCCCCCATTACTACCAATACCCCCCTCATTACTACCAATACCCC
>NW_026609725.1:0-25718 GCF_029499605.1 Hyla sarda
CCTGTTCGATAGGTCAATCAGAAGGGGGGCAGGTAAGCTTCCTTTTAGGACCTGGCCTTTAGCACCTGAAATAGAGGACTGAGACTTCCCCTTTACAACTTTTTTGCCCTTGTCTTTTTTCGGCCTTTCCCTCCCCTCCTCATCCACACTTTTATAGTGGGAGGAATCAGAAAAGATCAGCCTCTTTGCCTTCCTCTTCGCGAATCCTCCTAATCTCCTCATCCAACACACCATCCCCCAGGGTCTCAGCAACATCTGGGCTAGTGACAGGAGCAGGGCCAGGAGCTACCCCCGCCACCTGAGAACTCTCCAGCTCCCTGCTCCTTCTGCGGTTTTCCTCTCGCCTTAGTTTGGCAGGCCCCTTCTTGCTCTTCATTAACCCTTTTGCTCCTTCACCCATGCCCGTACCCTCCCCAGCCGGGGCAACCCTAAAGCTCTCCCCAGCTGGAGCGGCCACCAAACGGGAAAAGGCGCTGGGGCAACGCTTGAAAGGGTGTCCTAGGACAACACACAGATGACACCGGATCTGCCCACAGGATGCAGCCAAATGACCAGCCCCACCACAAAAAGCGCAAACTTGCACAGTGCAGGCTGCGCTAAAATTGGTAGGACTACCACACCTGTGGCAGACTTTAGGCTGCCCCTGGTAGAAGACTTGGATTCTGTCACGTCCGAGTAAGGCTGCCGATGGGATGTGGGCAACTGTGCTCCCTGAACGCCTAAGTTTGACGGAAAACGTCCAGGCCCCAGACCAGATCCCGTGCTCATCAAGATTTTTCTTGGGCATGTCCGTCACATCCCCATAACGACCGAGCCAGGTCATGATGTCGTAGCAAGACAGCGACTCGTTACGGGTCAAAACGGTCACTCTCTTGGTTTGGTTCTGCCGGGATATCGCTTTTACAGCGAAATCCCGCCAGCCGGGCTCGTTCTTCACCATCTCGTAATTCGACCAGAAAAGTTCAAGACCCTCTGGCCGAACAAAGCTGATGTCGAACTCAGAAGAACCATAGGGGTGAATCAGGGCAAAGATGTCACTCGCCCTGAACTCCATCTGAAGGAGGAGCTCAACCACCCTTGCCCGGGGCGGGCACGCTGTCACGATGCCGGCTGGCAGGTAGTGGATCCTCTGTGCCAGAGAGGGATTGGCGTGGACCGTGCTAGTGGATCGGTTCTAAGTCACTACTGGTTTTCACCAGAGCCCGCCGCAAAGCGGGATGGTCTTGCTGCGGCGGTAGTGACCAGGTCGTATCCACTAGCAACGGCTCAACCTCTCTGACTGCTGAAGATAGGCGCGGTACAAGGGAGTAGACAGAAGCAAGGTCGGACGTAGCAGAAGGTCGGGGCAGGCAGCAAGGATCGTAGTCAGGGGCAACGGCAGGAGGTCTGGAACACAGGCTAGGAACACACAAGGAAACGCTTTCACTGGCACAATGGCAACAAGATCCGGCGAGGGAGTGCAGGGGAAGTGAGGTATAAATAAGGAGTGCACAGGTGAACACACTAATTAGAACCACTGCGCCAATCAGCGGCGAAGTGGCCCTTTAAATCGCAAAGACCCGGCGCGCGCGCGCCCTAGGGAGCGGGGCCGCGCGCGCCGGGACAGGACCGACGGAGAGCGAGTCAGGTACGGGAGCCGGGGTGCGCATCGCGAGCGGGCGCCACCCGCATCGCGAATCGCATCCCGGCTGGAGGCGGTATCGCAGCGCCCCGGGTCAGTGGATCTGACCGGAGCGCTGCAGTGACGAGAGTGTAGCGAGCGCTCCGGGGAGGAGCGGGGACCCGGAGCGCTCGGCGTAACACACGCATCTTTACCCCTCCAAATCAGACGGGCCACATTCCTACGGTTACTATCCTGCCCGGGAGTCGGGAGGGACCACATCACCTCCCCATTCTGTTCTTGGAAGGCACCCAGACCATGCCTCTCTATCCAAAAAGACAGGTCAACCGAACCCCTCCCTTCTACCTCAATTGACCTATCACCCTTACGCAGAGCCTCCAGGAGGCGCCGCTGCAAGTGACCCCCAGAACCAGATGGAGACGGAGACCCTCTTGATTCCCCAGCAGCGACGCTGGCATAGCTTCTAGCAGTCGCCACCAGGGGGGCAGCCGAACCAGCCCCTACTTCCTCAGTACTCTTTACTGATCCAGTGACATCCCTTTGCCTGCCTCCAGCACTCTTCTCTTGCACACCGATAGCATCCCTCTCTTGTACACCTCTAGCACCCCTCTCTCGCACACCGCTAGCATCCCTTTCTTGCACACCGCTAGCACCCCTCTCTCGCACACCGCTAGCACCCCTCTCTTGCACACCGCTAGCACCCCTCTCTTGCACACCGCTAGCACCCCTCTCTTGCACACCGCTAGCACCCCTCTCTTGCACACCGCTAGCACCCCTCTCTAGTACACCTCTAATGCCCCACTCTTGCACACTGCTAACATTTTCATGCAACATACCATCACCAAAATTTTCACTCTCTTTTGCACTCTTCCCTTTCACACTATTATCCTGGCTAAACTTTCCTGAGCTGGCCGGGTTATTTGCGTATGCCACGGGGGTTTGTGCTGCTGGTCCCGCCCCCGATGACCGCTTTTTCGGTTCTGGCGATGTTACTTCCAGTTCCAGTGATGACACTTCCTTCAACGCCGATGATGTTCCCAGTGAGAACTGCTTCACACTGGGTGGGATCTGTCCCTCCGGACGCACCCCCACCCCTCCTACAGCAGCCGACGTGGAGGGATTCCCCACAGCGTCAGTGCAACCTTCAGGAGCCACCTTACCCGACCGCCCGGGCTTTTCTACCAATCCAGACGCATGGACACTCCCCCCCCTCACAGAGGAGTGCCCTGCTACGCCCAGATCGCTCGGGGGACCGCCCCCCGAGCAGACAGCAACATCACCAAGCTCCGGCACTAGGACACGCCCCCTGCCCACCTGGGGTGGTCCTGCAGCATCGGAGTCGCCCACCTTAAGCCTGTCCTGCCCTTCCCTACCGACTGGACAGGCGGCTCCTTGGCGTCTGAAGCCATCTTAGAAACCTTATCCACCATGTACCCCCCATTCTGGCCCCGCTTTACAGCAAAAGCGGGGTCGGGCAGACTGGGGGGCCCACCAGCCTGAACCACCTTTTCAGATGGCCCAGACTGCTGGAGAGAAGAATAAACAAGTCTGGTGACCTCTCCTTTTTTCCTTTTATTTCTCCTCTTCCTCTTGCCCTTCACCTCAGTATCTGGGCCTAAGTCATTTCCAAATGATAAGTTCTCAAAATGGGTAGGTGACTCTTGGAGCACAATCGCCTTCAGCAATCCACCACCAATTAACCCATTGCTGCTGCCGCTGTCGTCACTGCTGTCATCTGACGTTACAGGCAGGGCTACCTGAGCAGGATTTATGTATGAACTCTGGGTTGTGTCCTCCTCCATTTCACTCTCCTCTGCACCACCATCTTGCTTCTCTTTAGCACCTTCCTCAGCACTGTCCTCTCTTTCTCCACCACCATCTTCCTCCACACTGTCCTCCTCAGCACTGTTCTCTCTTTCTCCTCCACCATCCACCTCCACACCATCCTCCTCTGCACTGCTTTCGCTGTGACTGACCTCCTCCTCTCTTTCTGGGTTCTGCTGGCCTCTGAACCGACTTTCATTGCAGAGTTTTTCTCTGAAGATACCAGCCCCTTCCATGATCTCCATCCTCACCCTTTCTACCTCCTCAACCTCTTTTTTCAGGGTGCGCACTTTAGCCGAATACACTGGCCTTCGATTTTTTGAGGTGTAATCAGCCTGGTAACGGGCAAATTTTAAGTCCTCTCTTAGCCCACGAAGCATTTTGCCAAGACACTCATACTCCGCCATTTTTGCTTGGATTCGGGACCCAAAAGTGGCCAAAGGCTCCCTGGGACCCAATGCCCCCCATTGCTGGGGTTCAGAGGTACCTTGCCTCCCCATGTTTCTCCTCAACTCCTCACCTTCATGCAGGTCTTTACCTGCAGCCTTGCTTGTAGCCTTCCTTGCAGCCTTGCGGCTTCCAGATATGGACGGTGGAGTTGGTTCTGCATTTCTGCGGATCCTGGAGGATCTCCGTACCCCATCCTGGGAGTTGGCCGTTGCAATGTCACCTCCACCTCCCGCCGGCCTGGTAAGGGAGATGGGGACGTTGGGGTTCATGCAGGGAAACCCTTCCCCGAAGGCTGCCACAAACCTGGGGGGGGGGGGGGAGGGCTGGTGAAAATCCTGCTGCTCTCTGGTTCTCTGGTTCTCCTGGAGCTGACGATCACACAACCACACCCTGAACAGGAAGTAGTGCAACAGCTGGAGACACCCTATTTGGAAAGCACTGCTGTAGGGTAATTTGGTGGTGGATGCAAATCCCTAATTTAGGCCTCAAATGCACATGGTGCTCTTTCACTTTGGAGCCCTCTCATATTTCAAGGCAACAGTTTTTGGTTACAAATTTTTTTTCTCTTCTTTTACCCCTTAAGAAAAGGTAAATTTTGGGTCTACACCAGCATGTTAGTGTAAACCGAGTGTACCATATACATTTGAGGCCTAAATTGGTGATTTGCACAGGGGTGGCTGGTAGTTACAGCAGTTCTGACATAAACATAAAAAACACCCATATGTGACCCCCATTTAGAAAACTACACCCCTCACGTAAAGTAACAAGGGGTATAGTGAGCCTTAACATCCCACAGGTGTTTGACAAATTTTTGTTAAAGTTGGAGGTGAAAATAAAAAAATGTATATTTTTTTCCCTAAAATGCTATTGTTACCCCAATTTTATCATTTTCACAAGGGGTAATAGGAAAAAAAGCCCAGCAAAATTTGTAACCCCATCTCTTCTGAGTCAGAAAATACCCCACATGTGGATGTAAAGTGCTCTGCGGGTGAACTACAGGGCTCAGAAGAGAAGGAGCACCATTGGGCTTTTGGAGAGAGAATCTGGCTGAAATTGAAGGCCATGTGCGTTTAGGCCTCCATGGTGCCAGAACAGTGAACCCCCCCCCCCCACACACACACACACACACACACACATGTGACCCCATTTTGGAAACTACACCCCTAATAAGAAGTGCAGTGAGCATTTACATCTCACAGGTGTCTGATAGATTTTTTTGAGCAGTGGTCTGCCAAAAGAAAAATGAAAATTTTTCATTTGCACAGCCCACTGTTCCAAAGATCTGTCAAATGCCAGTGGGGTTTAACCCCTTAAGGAACCAGCCCATTTTCACCTTAAGGACCCAGCCATTTTTGCACATCTGACCATTGTCATTTTAAGCATTAATAACTCTGGGATACTTTTACTTTTCATTCTGATTCTGACATTGTTTTTTCGTGACATATTCTACTTCATGTTAGTGGTAAATTTTTGTCGAGGCTTGCATCATTTCTTGGTGAAAAATTCCAAAATTTGATGAAAAAATTGAAAATTTAGCATTTTTCTAACTTTGAAGCTCTCTGCTTGTAACAAAAACAGACATTCCAAATAAATAATATATTGATTCACAGATACAATATGTCTACTTTATATTTTCATCATAAAGTTGACAGGTTTTAACTTTTAGAAGATATCAGAGGGCTTCAAAGTTCAGCAGCACTTTTCCAATTTTTCACAACATTTTCTAAATTGGAATTTTTCAGGGACCAGTTCAGTTTTGAAGTGGATTTGAAGGGCCTTCATATTAGAAATACCCCACAAATGACCACATTATAAAAACTGCACCCCTCAAAGTATCCAAAATGACATTTGGGTAAGTGTGTTAACCCTTTAGGTGTTTCACAGGAATAGCAGCAAAGTGAAGGAGGAAATTCAAAATCTCCATTTTTTACACTCGCATGTTCTTGTAGACCCAGTTTTTGAATTTTTACAAGGGGTAATAGGAGAAAAAGCCCCCCAAAATTTGTAACCCAATTTCTCTAGAGTAAGGAAATACCTCATATGTGTATGTAAAGTGTTCGGCTGGTGCAGTAGAGGGCTCAGAAGGGAAGGAGCAACAATGGGATTTTGGAGAGTGAATTTTTGCTGAAATGGTTTTTGGGGGGCATGTCACATTTTGGAAGCCCCTATGGTGCCAGAAGAGCAGAAAACCCCCACATGGCATACCATTTTGGAAACTACACCCCTCAAGCCACGTACCAAGGGGTCCAGTGAGCCTTAACACCCCACAGGTCTTTTACGACTTTTCGTTAAATTTGGATGTGTAAATGAAAAAAAAAAAAAAAAAAGTTTCACTTCCAGGCAGTGGAAGAGAGGTGGTTGTGGTTGTGATAAATATAAAGCAAATACACTATGTTGAGCTAGCGATTGTTTGTCTGTATACAAGAGTGTGAAGCATACAAGTGAGTGAGTATAAAAGTGAGGGGACTTAAAATTAAGGGACTTTAAATTCAGGAAGTTTAAATTGAAATATTTGATTTTTTTTTCTTTTCTGTTAATTTTTGCAATCCCCAAATCTAGTATGACCTCCATGTTGGAAAAGGCAGTCCAGTGTGCATCTTGCGCAATGTATGCAATCCTTGAACAACAGTTTGAGGGTGCATATTGTTGTGCGAGATGTGTGCGAGTTGCTCATTTAGAAGCCCAGATCCTGGATCTAGAGGAGCAACTGGCAACACTGAGATGCATTGACAACCCGCAGAGTAGTCTCCTGCTCACTGAGCAGGTACTCTCTGGGGTCGAGGTGGGGATGGATAGTGGGACGGAGGGGCAGGATAGTCAGGCAGTTAGCTGGGTTACAGTTAGAAAACGGGGTAGAGGGAAAAGTGTCAGGGAGGCTAGTCCTGAACTGGCACACCCCAACAAGTTTGCCCAGTTGGCAGATGAGGGGGATGTCATTTCAGAGCTAGCGGTACTGCAGCAGGACTCTGCCTCTGACCGCCAGGGGGGTGTCTGCTCCAGTAAGGAGGGAGGGAGGAGAGCAGGGCAGGCCAGACAGGTACTAGTAGTGGGGGACTCAATTATTAGGGGGACAGACAGGGTGATCTGTCACAAAGACCGGGATAGCCGAACAGTGTGTTGTCTTCCTGGCGCTCGAGTTCGGCACATCGCGGATCGGGTTGACAGGTTGCTGGGTGGGGCTGGAGAAGACCCAGCAGTCATGGTACATATTGGCACCAATGACAAAGTAAGAGGTAGATGGAGTGTCCTTAAAAATGATTTCAGGGACTTAGGCTGCAAGCTTAAGGCAAGGACCTCCAAGGTAGTATTTTCTGAAATATTACCTGTACCACGAGCCGTACCAGAGAGGCTGCGGGAGATAAGGGAGGTAAACAAGTGGCTCAGAAGCTGGTGTAGGAAGGAGGGGTTTGGGTTCATGGAGAACTGGGCAGACTTCGACTTTAAAGGAAACAGATTTCTGACTATAGCTAAAGACCATTATCTGTCCCAAATGGTGCAGGGCCTGACCAGAGGGGGCGCCCTACTAGACTTAATATTTACCAACGTACTGAAACTGGCAGAGTAATTAATGTGCAAGTAGATGGACACCGAGGAAATAGTGATCATAATGTAATACATTATAACTTGTTCTTCAATAAGGGAATCTCTCGAGGGGCCACAAAAACAATGAACTTTCGAAAAGCAAAGTTCGATCAACTCAGAGAAGCCCATAACAATATAAAATGGGATAATGTCCTCAAAAATAACAATACTGACACTAAATGGGAGACTTTTAAAAATATCTTAAATTTTCACTGTAAGATGTATATACTTTATAGGAATAAAAGGGTCAGAAATAAAAGAAAACCAATATGGATGAATAAAAATGTTAAGGGGGCAATAAATGACTAAAATAAAGCATTTCAGTTACTAAAACAGGACAGCAGTGAAGAAGCATTAAAAAGCTATAGAGAAAAATGTGAAATATGTAAAAAACAGATAAAAGCCGCAAAAATAGAGACAGAAAGACTCATTGCCAAAGAGAGTATGACTAACACCAAAATGTTCTTTAATTATATAAATAGCAAAAAGGTCAAAAATGAAAGTGTTGGCCCTTTAAAAAATGATGAGGAAGAAATTATAAACGGGGATCAGGAAAAAGCAAATATACTAAAATTCTTCTCCACTGTATTCACTGAGGAAAATGAAATGCCAGGTGAAATACAGTGTGATAAGGTAAGCTCCCCAGTACAGGTCACCTGTCTAACCCAGGAAGAAGTACAGTGCCACCTACAAAAAATCAAAATAGACAAATCACCAGGTCCAGATGGCATTCACCCCCATGTTCTAAAGGAATTAAGTAATGTAATAGACAGACGCGGAGGTGTTGAGGGGCATGTGTGGAACTCCGCTACTCCTTGCTGGGATTTGAATAGACTGGCCCAGACCCTTTCTTGTGGATGGAGAGTGGAGCTGAGTAAAACGATCAGACTTTACATGTGATGAATATCTAACAGTGCAGAAGCCGGTGAAACCATTGATTAATACCCCGGCAATATTCTGAACAGAAGCAGCCTCTTGCACTGGCCCCATGTGGAATGGACAATATTGGATGCCTGACTCTCTGCCTGGTCACTCCTCCTAGCGATTTGGAGAAACCGGGACTCATGGACTAAATTGAACAACTTGGTCTTAGCAGAATTCCTCTCTCATGAAATTGGACCCCTCCCTGGACCCAATAAGATCAGTGACTCTGGGGGGTGATTGCACTGTCTACCAGGGGGAGCGTGAATACGCTAATGATTCCGTAGTTGCATATTAGTATGCTATATTTGGTGGTGGATATTTCTGGATCAGGGTGTGATACCCTAGGTTTTAAGCGCTCCCCAGAGCCATATGGGACTGTGAATTCTTACTTTTGTATGCTGTAAATAACGGGATTTAAATTCTCGAGTGGGAGGGGCCTATGGTGTATAAAGTTGCTAAGTTGGTCCGTGATATCCCCGTAGTGATACATACACCCCACAAATATAAAGTGAAGAGAAATAGTGGGTGAAATGGCCCCTAAGGTGAACCCCAGAAGATCAGGGGGTAGCTCGCCACAAAAAGATAAGGGGGCTATGGGTAAATTGGATAAAATATGGAAGTCTCCAGCTGTGGGTATAAAAACTAGAACCCAGAAGGATCTCTCCCCTAGTAAAACAGGCTCTAGGTACTCGGTCTTGGCGGTGGAAGAAACTGAGGAAGGGCAGTCTGTGCCCCCTGTGGGAACACAGATGTTGGAGGAGATCTTGGGAGGGGTGAAAAAATCTAATTGTGCAATTGAGGAGATAAATAAACAATTAGGTGTGGTATCTACCGAGGTATCTCTGATAAGACACGATATGACTAAAATGAGAGATAGGATTTCCAGACTGGAGGAAGAAGCCCCTAAAACAGAAAATAGGATTACGGTTTTGGAGGAGGAGGTTAATGACTTGAAAAAGGAGAGGACATCTGTTAAAGATAAGCTCACTGACCTTGAGGATAGATCCAGACGTTGTAATATAAGGATGGTGGGGTTTCCTGATGGGATGGTGGGGTTTCCTGAGGGGGTGGAGGGGGGGGGGGACTCTGCCATACAGTTTCTTAGTAGGTGGTTGAAGGAGGGGATAGGGGAAGGGCATCTTACTCCAATGTTTGGGATTGAACGAGCTCATCAGTGCCAAGGCGTATTCCCCCTCCGGGGGGTCCCCCTAGGACAATCCTAATTAAGTTATATACCTCCCAGGACAGGGATACTATCCTTAGGAGGGCAAGAGAGATGAGGGACCTACAGTATAATGGACAGAATATTTTTCTATATCCGGATTTCTCTTGGGAGACCCAGAGGAAAAGGGCATCCTTTCGGGAGATAAAAAGGCGGCTAAAGAACGCAGGGGTGCCCTTCTCTCTGCTGTTTCCAACGAGACTCCGGGTTGAGCATAAGGGAAAGGTAACAATATTTGGAACCCCACAAGAAGTCTCAGATTGGATGGATAAATAAGGCATCTAATATAAGGCACTACTGTGGCATTAGGGGTTGGAAGTATTAGTTGAGTAATAATGTTACGTCTCGGGGGGGAGGGGGGAGGGGTTGGGGGGTTCTCTGGGGTGTCACTAGGATAGGAGTGCATAGTAGAAGTACGGTGCATTATGGGGAGAGGGGGGGTGCGGGGGGGGGAAGGATAAGGGAAAGGAGGGAGGGATGGCACGGGATGATCAAAAGAGGGTTTTTTTTTTTTTTTTTCTCTCTCTCTTCTTCTTCTCTCTTTTCTTTTTTCTCTTAGGCAAATATATCTATGCTTAAATTATTAGCCTGGAACATACGAGGTATGTCGGATAGAATTAAAAAGTGTGCAGTCTTCGATTATATTCGGAGGTGCCTTCCTGCGATCATATGTTTAGTTGAGACCCATAGGTCAAGAGATGAGCAGATACTTCCAAGGAAGTGGGCCAAAGAAGAATACCACTCCAGACTCTCTTCCTACTCCATGGGAGTATCAGTATATGTTCACAGGAGGGTACCATTCGAGACTAAGAATGCAAAGGTAGATAAGTATGGTCGATATGTATTTCTTTATGGAATATGGGAAGATAGGGCAGTCATCTTGGCTTTTGTTTATATTCCTCCATCTTTTAGAGTGGATGTTCTGAGGGACCTCGTGAGCTATAGCGAAAGTAAGACACATTCGGCATTATGGATAGTTGGAGATTTGAACAATGTAATAGACCCTAGTATGGACAGATACAAATTAGGTAGGAATGTAGGGGGGAACGAAACAGCATTGGCGAGATACTGTGGAGAGATGAATTGGGTTGATGGGTGGCGGAAACTAAACCCAGGAGTAAGACAGTACTCATGTTTTAGTACCTCATATAACACCGCTTCCCGAATTGACTTATGCCTGTGTGATAAGAATGCAATGACCTGGACCAGCAGGGTGCAGTATAAAGCTAAAACCCTATCGGACCATTGCCCAGTGGTGGTGGAAATTGGAGGTAAGGTAATGGGTGGGAAAAGGTTGGGCTTTCGGCTCAACCCCCACTGGATTGAATTAGTGGGCGACCAGGACTGGTTTAGACAGGAAATAGAGGCATTCTGGGAGATTAATCATAAGTCCGCAAACCCTCAGGTGGTATGGGATACTATGAAGGCATACTTGAGGGGTCTATATATAGGGCGAATCAATAAAAAAAAAAAAGGAATTCTCACAGGAAGAATCAGTACTGAATAGTAAAGTGGCAACATTAGAAGCAGGGATAGAAGAGGATAGTGGGGGGAACAGCTGTTAGAACTGAAGGCAGCTCAAGAGGAATATAAAGAATATCTACTTAAAAAGGCACAAAATAAACTATTCTTCAGTGGGCAATTTAATTTCTTTGAGAAAGGGAAACCAAATAAGACACTGTCAAGATTACTTAAAAATCAAGGCGACGAACGTGGTATTATGGCTCTGAGGAGGGAGGATGACAGCATAACCACAGATAGAGAAGAAATAGCCCAAATGGTTGGCTCTTTTTTCTCCAATCTCTATATGGGCAGCTATATTAATAGGGCGGAGGTAGCGGAATTCTTGAGGGGAATTAATATTCCGAGTTTGACAGAGGATGTCAGGGACTCCCTGGATGACCCAATCTCCCTCCAGGAATTGGAGGAGGCATTGGCATCAATCCAAGGGAATACATCCCCTGGGTCTGACGGCATTCCTTTCTAGATATATAGAATATACTCAATCCTGCTGCTTCCAAAACTGCTGGGTATCATTAATGAATCCTGGAGGGGGGGGGGGTTCTCCCTAAATCTATGTGTGAGGCTAATATTAGACTCATTAGGAAAAAAGATAAGGATCCCTTGGATTTGGGCTCATATCTCCTTGCTTAATACAGATATAAAGATAATAGCGAAAGCACTGGCAAGGAGATTGGATAAAGTAGTGAAGGTAGTGGTGGGCGGTGACCAGGGAGGGTTTAGGTCAGGAAGAACGGTTCATGACAATATCCACCAGGTGTATGAAGCAATCCAGAGTGGATCCCGTGGCCCCCGCTCCATTCTGTCATTGGATGCTACTAAAGCTTTTGACAGGGTGGAGTGGGAATACCTCTGGGAAGTTTTGAAAAGGGTTAGGGTGGGCCCGAGGTTTTTGAGTTATATTCAGCTACTATACACTAACCCCGAGGCGAGTGTGGTGGTAGATGGAACCCCCTCCTACCCATTCAAACTAAGTAGAGGAACAAGGCAGGGCTGCCCCCTCTCACCCTTTTTATTTTTAATTTATATTGAACCCTTAGCGGCTTGGATAAGAGATAATGATGTTTATGAGGGATTTGGAGTAAATGGAGAGAAGAGTAAGATCTTGTTATTTGTAGATGATATCCTCCTTTTTGTAACTAACCCACAAGAAAAAATACATCGTATCATTAAGATGTTCGAGGCATTTGCCCCTCTATCTGGGTTGGACATAAATTGGAGTAAATCTACTATGCTCCCCCTGGATGAAGATATGGGGGAGACGGTGGGAAGACTATCCGTGTTAAAAAAAAATGAATGTCTCCATTATCTGGGAGTAAAAATAGCAGCCACGAATGATAGGTTTGTGATTAACAATATACTGCCCCTTTTGAATAGTTTAGCGAAGAGAGTAGAAGTATGGATTAAAATGCCCTTCTCTATGTCAGAAAGGATGGCGATAATAAAAATGGTGGTCCTCCCACAGATCCTTTTTTTTCTTGCTACCTCGCCAGTGTGGATCGGCAAATGCTGGTTCCGGAAGATAGAAGTGATACTGGGTAGATTGTTATGGGGAAGAAAAAGGGTTCGTCTGAAGTACAGATGTTTTATGGCCCCTGGAGATAGGGGGGGATTGGATATGCCCAATTTCTTTGTTTATTACATGGCCGCGCAGTTGGTACGAATCGTGAATTGGAGAAATTTTAGATATCTGGAGAAGATTGTAGTAGATAAGGAGAAAGTGAACATATATGAGGTGTTGGAATGAGATGATTATGAGGAGAGTGGGTCAAATAACACGATGTTATTGTATAAATATAGGAAAGTATGGGGAAGATTAAAGGGAGAATTACATGTAGGAAATAGTTTTGGGTTCACACCCCTATGGGGTAACAATAAATTTAAAGAATTGGTGAAGTGTGAGTCAACTTTTTGGGATAGTAAGGGTATAAAACGACTGGAACAATTATTTGATAAAGGACAACTCTTTTCATTTGAGCACATAAAAAGGGGGTATGATATTAGTGATAACGATTGGCTGTACTATTGGCAAGTTAGTCATGCAGTCCATAACACGATAGATAAGGAGATATATGTAGCACAGAAACACAATTTCATAGAAGCACTAACTCAAATAGAGCACTTTAAAAAAAAAAAGGAATATCAATTTTGTATAAGAAATTAAATAAGATTATTGGAGTAAGGGGGATCGACAGAATTAAAGACAAATGGTCCGGAATAGTGGGTACTGTGTCTGAGGAAGATTGGGACATTATGGCCCAAAATATAAGCAAGGTTTCTCGTAATATGGAACATAAAATTACACAATTTAAGATATTACACAAGACCCACTATTCCGCGCTTCATTTACATAGGATAGGGGTGAGAATCACTTCACAGTGTGTTAAATGTGGTTTGGAAGAGGCGGACTATTTACATAGTTTTTGGTCGTGTGAGAAGATATCTGTTTTCTGGGAATCTGTAATAAAAGAGGTAGAAAGTAAAATCCCTGTGAAGGTACCTCGTACGATAGAGTTTA
Organism: Hyla sarda; assembly: GCF_029499605.1. Classification (NCBI taxonomy): domain Eukaryota; kingdom Metazoa; phylum Chordata; class Amphibia; order Anura; family Hylidae; genus Hyla; species Hyla sarda. The sequence goes on from NW_026609725.1 coordinate 13,663, forward strand.
TACTGCTGGGAGCTATTGGTAAGATGGGCAAAATTGATTAGACATACTCTTGGATGTAAACAAGTATGGATTTGGCTTCTATGGCTTTTGCTTTTCTTCCGATTGGTGATGTTGTTTTATCGGATTTGTACAATGTATTTTTGTAATTGTTTAATATTAAAATAAAAAAAATATAAAAAAAAAGTAATGTAATAGACAGACCCCAATTTTTAATATTCAGGGACTCTATAGTGACAGGGACTGTTCCCCAGGACTGGCGCATGGCAAATGTGGTGCCAATATTTAAGAAGGGGTCAAAAGGTGACCCCGGGAATTATAGACCTGTTAGTTTAACCTCGGTAAATTGTTTGAGGGTTTCCTAAGAGATGCTATTTTGGAATATCTTGATAAAAATAAATGTATGACCCTGTATCAGCATGGATTTATGAGGGATTGATCCTGTCAAACTAACCTGATCAGCTTTTATGAGGAGGTGAGCACAAGACTGGACCAGGGGCAATCGCTGGATGTCGTATATCTGGATTTTTCCAAAGCATTTGATACGGTTCCACATAAAAGGTTGGTGCATAAAATGAGAAGGTTTGGGCTGGGTGAGAATGTGCGCAAGTGGGTAAGTAACTGGCTCAATGATAGGAAACAGAGGGTGTTTATTAATGGTACTTATTCTGATTGGGTGACTGTTACTAGTGGGGTACCACAGGGGTCCGTCTTGGGTCCTGTCCTATTTAATATATTCATGAATGACCTTGCAGAGGGGTTGAATAGTAAAGTAGCAATCTTTGCAGATGACACCAAACTCTGTAAAGTGGTAAACACTATAGAGGACAGTGCACTGTTACAAATGGATCTGGATAGGTTGGAGGTTTGTGCTGGGAAGTGGCAGATGAGGTTCAACACTGATAAATGTAAGGTAATGCAAAAATCCGAGCTGGGATTATGTATTAAATGGAAGAACACTTAGGACGACTGACATGGAAAAGGACTTAGGAGCCTTAGGTAACAGTAAACTTAGCTGTAGTGACCAGTGTCGGGCAGCTGCTGCCAAGGCTAATAAAATCATGGGGTACATCAATAGGGGCATAGATGCCGACGACAAGGAAATAATGCTACCGCTGTACAAATCACTAGTCAGTCCTCACATAGAGTACTGTGTACAGTACTGAGCACCAGTGTACAAGAAAGATATAGTGGAGCTGGAGAGGGTTCAAATCCCACTAAGGACAACAATAAATAAAGACATTATTATTATTATTATTATTATTATAATAACGTCAGCAGAGAGCACTGTGCTCGTGATGTCATCAGAGAGCATTCCAAAAAGAAAATAATTTCCTCTGTAGTATTCAGCAGCTAATAAGTACAGGAAAGATTACGATTTTTTAATAGAAGTAATTTACAAATCTGTTTAACTTTCCGGAGCCAGTTGATTTAAAAGAAAAAAAAGGTTTTCACCGGAGTACCCCTTTAACCCCTTCATGACCCAGCCCATTTTCACCTTCAGGTCCTGGGCATTTTTTGAAAATCTGACCACTGTCACTTTAAACATTAATAACTCTGGAATGCTTTTACTTATCATTCTGATTCCGAGAACTGCTGTAACAATCAGCCACCCCTGTGCAAATCGCCTCAAATGTACATGGTGCACTCTCCCTTCTGAGCCTTGTTGTGCGCCCCCAGAGCACTTTGCGCCCACATATGGGGTATCTCCATACTCGGGAGAAATTGCATTACAAATTTAGAGGATCTTTTTTCCCCTTTTACCTCTTGTGAAAATGAAAAGTATAGGGCAACACCAGCATGTCAGAGTAAAAAAATTATTTTTTTACACTAACATGCTGGTGTAGACCCCAACTTCACCTTTTCATAAGGGGTTAAAGAAGAAAAAGCCCCACAAAATTTGTAAGGCAATTTCTCCCGAGTACGGCAATACCCCATATGTGTCCCAAAACTGTTGCCCTGAAATACAACAGGGCTCCAAAGTGAGAGAGCGCCATGCGCATTTGAGGCCTGAATTAGGGATTTGCATAGGGGTGGACATAGGGGTATTCTATGCCAATGATTCCCAAACAGGGTGCCTCCAGCTGTTGCAAAACTCCCAGCATGCCTGGACAGTCAATGGCTGTCCGGCAATACTGGGAGTTATTATTTTGCAACAGCTGGAGGCTCCGTTTTGGAAACAGTAGCGTACCAGACGTTTTTCATTTTTTTGGGGGAGGGGGGCTGTGTAGGGATAATGTGTATATGTAGTGTTTTTTACTTTTTATTTTAGGTTAGTGTAGTGTAGTGTTTTTAGGGTACAGTCACATGGGCAGAGGTTCACAGCAAGTTTGCCGCTGGGAGTTTGAGCTGCAGCGCAAATTTTGCGCCATCTCAAACTTGCAGCACTCACTGTAAACCTCCGCCCATGTGAGTGTACCCTGTACATTCACATTGGGGGGAGGGGGCAAACATCCAGCTGTTGCAAACTCCGAGCATGCCCTTTGGCTGTCCGTGCATGCTGGGAGTTGTAGTTTTGCAACAGCTGGAGGCACACTGGTTTGGAAACACTAAGTTAAGTAATAAACTTTCAAGTGTTTTGCAACCAAACTTAGCGTTTCCAAACCAGTGTGCCTCCAGCTGTTGAAAAACTACAACTCCCAGCATGCATGGTCTGTCAGTGCATGCTGGGAGTTATAGTTTTGCAACAATTGAAACAGCTGGAGGCACTGAGGTAGCAAACGGACAATGTTTCCCAACTAGTGTGCCTCCAGTTGTTGCAAAACTACAACTCCCAGCATGCCCAGACTGCCCAAGCATGCTGGAAGTTGTAGTTCGGCAATATCTGAAGGATCAGATGTTGCCGAACTACAACTTCCAGCATGCTTGGGCAGTCTGGGCATGCTGGGAGTTGTAGTTTTGCAATATCTGGAGGTCCACAGTTTGGAGACCACTGTATAATGGTCTCCAATCTATGCTCTTCCAGATGTTAGAGAACTACAACTCCCAGCATGCCTGAACAGACTGAGCATGCTGGGAGTTGTAGTTTTGCAACATCTGGAACAGCACAGATTGGAGACCATTATACAGTGGTCTCCAAACTGTGGACCTCCAGATGTTACAAAACTACAACTCCCAGCATGCCCAGAAAGCCAAAGGCTGTCTGGGCATGCTGGGAGTTGCCGTTTTGAAACTCCCAGAGGCAGCAGTGAGATCGCTTTACGGCGATCTCACTGCTGCCAATGAAGATGCCGCACTGCTGCCGGAAACTCACCTCCGGGACGCAGCGCCGCCGGGACCGCCTGGAGGACGTCGCTCGCAACGGGACCACTCGGGACACCGCATGGTCGGGTAAGTGATGCCGGGGGATGGGTAAGGGACACTTAGCAGAGCGGTGTGTGTCCCGATCCCCGTGATCGGGACTTACACACCGCGCTGCTAAATATTCTGATAGCGAAACGCTGCTATTAGCTAGTCAGAGTTGACCAGCTGATAGCAGCGATCGCTGGGGGGGGGATGAAACCCCCCGTGGTCGCATGGTAAGATGGCTGGCTATCAGTGATAGCCACCATCTTACCGGGCGCTGCGGGATGCCGCGAGTAGCGGCAAAAATGTTCATGACGTACCTGTATGTCATGGGTCGGGAACACCTTGCCACCCATGACGTACAGGTATGTCATAGGTCGGGAAGGGGTTAATGGTATAGAGAACTGTGTCTAGTGCATTAACTCTGATTTTTTGCCCATTGAAACCAGTAGGCCCATTGTGGTCTATGGGGAAAGCTGCTGAGTTGCCCATAGCAACCAATCAGATCGCTTCTTTCATTTTTGAAAAAGTCTCTGAAAAATGAAGGAAGTAATCTGATTGGTTGCTATGGGCAACTCAGAAACTTTTCCAGGAAAATATGCTGAGTTGCCCATAGCAACCAATCAGATCGCTTCTTTCATTTTGCAAAGGCATTGTGAAAAATGAAAGAAGCAATCTGGTTGCTATGGGCAACTGCACAACTCTTCCTCTACACTGGTCTTGATGAATCTCCCCCATAGAGGGAGATTTATCAAAACCTGCCCAGAGGAAAAGTTTCTGAGTTGCCCATAGCAACCAATCAGATCGCTTCTTTCATTTTTGAAAAAGCCTCTGAAAAATGAAGGATATTTTTGAGATTTTGGAAGCTGGGATACTCACTACACCCATGCATATCTAGATAATTAAGTATGGGGGGAACTTAAATTTATTTTTTAAATCACATGGAGTTTTGACTTTACTTCATTATGGTCGAATAAAGCACTTAAAGAGTTCCTTAAAATTAAAGATTCACTCTTTTGGATGAAAAGGGGCTTATTTATGTAAATCAATTATACGCTTTAGGTCAAATAAAGTCGTTTGAAGAGATAGCCCATAAGTGTGTGGGGGGAAGACAATCACAAACATTGTTTTTTTACAAATAAGTAACACAGATCATAAAGCAATAAAAGGAGAGATTGGAGATTTCAGGGATTCTATATATAAGAAAAGTTTAATTAGACTATTTCCTTATGCAAAGTTGCTGTCTGGGCATGCTGGGAGTTGTGGTTCTGCAGCGGTTGGGGGTTCACAGCTTGAAGACCACTGCTATAGAGGGTGCAAATGTATCTGAGCCCTGGAACTCAAATAATGTGAAATATGAGATGATCAAAATGGAGCCCCTGCACTAATTACTTGGGTTCTGAGGTCTGTAAGGTCCATAGTAAAAACATCAGGTTCTGTCTATAGCAGATACTAAATCATGGCAGCTCAAAGAAACAAGCAGTCATTCTGACATGTCACATGTGATGTCATAGACAGCTGGAGGCCTGACATCCCACTGACAGCCGCCCGAGCCTTCAGTCTGTTCCTGTGCGATTAGTGAGAATAGTGAGATTAGCGTCTTCTTTTTCTACTTGTCTGAAATGGAGCTAAAAGGACTGGGGTTCGTCCCCCTCCTGTTGGCGTTTTGGTGTGCGGCCTGGCTTGCCACCAGCTACATCATGACGGTCGTCCTCGGCCATGCAGCCTCGCCACTGATGAGCATCAGGTAAGATAAACAAGCAAATGATTCTTATTTCATGGGTTGGGAGTGAGGAAATATCCATAATAACATTGGTTTCTTTTCCTTCACAGTGACGTGGGAAATGTCTTTCCCGAAAGCATATTATTCAGAATTGGATTCATAGGGACGTCCATTGGCACTTTGGTACTAACCTTTCTTATTTATAAGTATATGGTTATGCATACTGAAGAGTTCAGGGGTCATCAGGTCCTGATCCAGAGGATCCTGCTGGCCATTGTGTGGGCCTCCTGTTTTTCCACAGCTGTTATGCATGTATTGTCCCCCGAAGAATATCCCAGGATACACTTTGTCAGCACGATAATTTCCATTACATGTGAAGCCTTATACTACCTTGGGCAGTCCATCCAGATGTATAAATTACCAGGAGCAAAAAAAGTCATCCACCATAGTAGATGCACCTGCTGTGGCCTGACTTTTGTCTGTGTAGTTTTCTATTTTGGATATGAAACATTAAAGGAATTATTCCATAATGATGAAGACTGGGACGAGATCCGTGAAATCCCCATCATAATCATCGAGTGGGTGATGCTTCTACTGATCCTGATAAACATCGTGACCTATTATTCCACCATGCAGAGGTTATTGTTGACCGTCTCCAGAAACAGCTGCACACTCTCTCTTAGAGTAAAAATTGATGACTTCGGGGTGTAGACCACCACGGGGGCCATCAAGTGGACTTCTGGGAGAGATACTGCACAGGACACGGAAAACATCTAAAGAAGAATAACTGGGGGACTACATATGGTGCCAGTAATCATGACACAATAATATGAGCTGGTGATATTACCTATACAAAAAAAAATAAAAAAAATAATAAAAAAATATTGGTGTGTGAAGTGTAATACCTAGTTAGAAAAACAGAATCAAATTCATCATTATAACCCCCCTCTGCATTACCCTGTTTATTATTTTTCAAGCAAGCACTTTGTTCTAATTCGTCCACTCTCTGGCGTGCTCCTTGTATAAGGGGTTTGGGATACCCTTTTTGTTTAAAACGATCCTCCAGGTTCTCTAGTTGTTGTAGGTATTTTTGTGTGGAAGAACAATTCCTTCGGATTCTTTTCATTTGACCTAATGGAATGTTCTTCTTCCATTATTTAAGATGGCAACTGTTAAAGTCGAGGTATCTGTTTGCATCCACCTCCTTAAAATAGTTGGCAGTATGCGAACAGCCATCCTGAATATAGATATTTAAATCCAGGAACTCACATTTTTTGGGGGGACTGATGCAGCGCTGCCTTTGGATATCTCTGGCTCTGCCATAGCGCTTTTTTTGAGGGGGCGTGTCGGCTGCCCCTTCGTCTGGTGGTCAACACTAGTGTTGCTCGCAAATATTCGCAATGCGCGAATTCGCGAATATTCGCCAATATAGCACTATATATTCGAAATTACGAATATTGTTTTTTTTTTTTTCACAATACACATCACAGTGATCATCCCTCTCTGCTTCCAGCTTGTGTGGTGTAAAGAAGGCTCTAATACTACTGTGTGAGACTGGCGTATGAATTTTCGCATATGGGAAAATTTGCTTATGCACATTTTCATTTATGCAAATTTTCGCATATGCAAAAATATTACGCGAATATTACGAATATGCGAATTTAGCGAATATATGACGAATATTTGTCCATATATACGCGAAATATCGCGAATTCGAATATGGCCTATGCTGCTCAACACTAGTCAACACGCGCTATCTGGCCAGCGAGCCAGGGCCCCGTACAGGAGATCACGGGGCCCCCCAGCAGTCGGACACCCCACAATCTGAAATGTATCCCCTATCCTTGGGATAGGGGATGTTTTTCAACACTGCACTACTCCTTTAATGGCCTCCAAAATGAAGTTCCTCTGATGTATGGGCATCAAGGGATCTTCCACTAAAAAAGATCACACAGCTTCCACTCCTCTGTCATGTGGGATGTTACTATATAATGAAGCAATATCTAGCGTTGCCCACATATAGTCCTCTTCCCGTATGATATCTTTCAATAGGGTTAATAAACGCCCATTTATCTCTGAGGTATGCTGGTAAAGACACCGCACATTTCTGTAACTGATGGTCTATATATTCAGATAAACATCTGGCAACTATCGGACGACCAGGTGTTTTTTTTTTCGGTCTTTATGTACATTAGGTAGAAAATAAAAATAAGGTACATTTGGTTTGGGGTTAAATATATATCATGTTTTTCCCTCTTAAAGGGGTACTACGCACCAAGACATCTTATCCCCTCTCCAAAGGACCCCCGTGATCTCGGTTGCGGCACCCTGTTGTCATCACTGCACAGAGAATACAGGGGCCAGCACATCGGCATAGCCATTGACTGTCCTGGCATGCTGGGAGTTTTGCTACAGCTGGAACTCTTTTTATTAGAAAAATATAAAACTTTTACAAAACACAAATACAATGCTTAATCAGCTGAAACATAAGGATGAAAAAGTAACAAATATAAACTCTTTGTTACAGAATAAAAGGACCTACCTAACCAACCAGCCCAGCTTAACTCAACTACCAAATAATGCCTGATACTACTAATTCTTACCTATTATCCTTCCAAACACACATACACACACACATTAATTACCAACAAAACATAAATATAGCTTTCCTTAATTAAGTTTTAACTGAAAACATCCGAATAGGAAACTTATCCCCACATACCATACACAAAATGCATTAAACAAAAATAAATAGGGCTAACTGCCATAAAAATAATAAGGAAATAAATAAAATAATTCCATCTTGGAAATACCATTAATTTTACACACAGACAACAACCAATACTCACAATACATATTAGATCATAACAACGAAAAAAATAAAAAAATAAAATAAAGTAAAAAAAAATAAAAAAAATTATAATAAAAAGAGGGCTTATTGCCATAACTAAAAATAATTCCAACTTGGAAATTTCATTTATTTATTTATTTTTTCCCCTTTCTCCTTTCCCTTCTCTTTAAACTATAGTAACACACACATGCATGGATACATTACCATAAGGGGGAAAAAATAAACACAATAATATCAACTAAAAGCTGGTCCGACTGCCTTTACCCAACAATGAGGTATAACACTATACAAAAATACATAAAACTATTTATACTTATGAAATACATGTAAACAAGAATAAAACCTAAAGAAAAATAACCTACACTATGAACTCTCCCATCACCCACACCACTCCCACTGGACATGGTCAGAGTTCGTGTATCACAGTGTTTTTTTATTTTTTTTTTACTGAAACAGTCATTGTCCATAAACTGACCCAAGTCAGACCCAAAGCATCACCCCCTCCCCCCAACAACCCCCACCCAACTTAAAATTAATCCCCCCCCCCACTATTATTAACTAACTCAACAATGTACTAATTCACTACAACCACAGAAATAATATGAAAAACAAAGTAATACAGTACTTCAAACCCCCACCAGGCCCAAGATTGGTTGCCTGCAAGCCCTTTACATTCAAATTACAGAAAACAAAACAAAAAGCTAGAGTGACATGCATAGCCCACCACCAGGAAGAAGGATGGCAATCCTGATAAAACTAAGTTTCAAAATGCTTACCCTATGAACCTTACTTCTAACCCTATCGCTATCCCTTCATAAAACTGACCCTATACTCACCCTAACATCTATATACTGTCCCTAACCAAAATTAAGGTACATCAAAAGAAAACCCTCTCCACAGGAGAGAAGCCCTACTGGTACCAAGACTGCCATACTCCAAAGACCTGATCTTCCCGAGGTCACCAGTGATGTTCCTACATACCTCCACCTCGGAGAGGACTTTCTGTTGGGTCGATACTAAGCACCGTGCATTCCACGTGTAGTACCTAACCACTAAGCTAACTAAGAATAAAGTGCCCCGATCACGGCCACCCAGGTTCCTGAATGCCCCATAAGCCCACTCCGGATAGGAAAGGCCGGCAAGTTGACTCCAGCCGATGGAAGCACCCACCCTGTTGTAAACCCCTATATTAAAGGGACAATGAAGCAGGAAGTGGTCCATGCTTTCCAGCGTGTCCCCGTACTCTTCTCGGGGACATCCCCGGTCATCAGAGTTCCTGTACTTCAGGTTGTCCCTCACATATAGCTTCCCCTGAAAGCAGCGCCAGGCCAAGTCCCAAAACTTCTGGGGGATCCTTTTCATATTTAAAAGATGCAATCCCACCGTCAGATCCCGACCTGGGCAGTCCCTGAGCGCCAGAGGCTTCTGGAAGTGGGTCAACAGAACCCGTTTGTCAAGGAACTGCCTTGACTGGGTCCTGATCTCCCACACTCCCAGACCCCACCGACGTATCGCCTTCAGAGTCGGGGTAGCGTAAGCCGGAAGATATCCATGTGGTGTACGGAGGTCCTTCACTTGCCCTCCTGTCTCCCATTCCTGGAAGAAAGGCCGAAACCATTCCCTGCAGGAGAGTACCCACGGAGGAGCCCTCTCTGACCAGAGGTTTGCAATGTTGGCTTTCAAGAAGGTGTTCGTTAAGAACACCACAGGGTTTACCATAGATAAACCCCCTAGTCTCCTCGTGCGGTACGTAACCTCCCTCTTGACTAGGTTCAACCTGTTCCCCCATAACAGTTGGAAAAACAGGCTGTAGACCCTAGTGTAGTAAGCCTCTGGTAAAATACATACGCTGCCCAGATAGATAAACAAGGGGAGCAGGTACGATTTGATCAGGTGTACCCTTTCCCTGAGGGTCATAGACCAACCCTTCCACTGGTCCACCCTCTGAGTGGCATCCTGGAGCTTACCATCCCAGTTTTTGGTGGGATAATCATCCTGGCCGAATGTGATGCCCAAAACTTTTGCTGAGTCTTGGGGCCCTGGAAGGGTGTCCGGGAGATCAAACGTGGGGTCTCCCCCTCCCAGCCAGAGACTCTCACACTTATCCTGGTTGATCTTAGACCCGGATGCCTCCGAGTAGCGGTCCACTTCCGACATCACCACATCGGCCTCCTCTCTCGAGGAGAGGAAAATGGTGACATCATCAGCGTACGCCACCACTCTCTGGGCGACACCCGGCTCCGCCAGAATCATCCTGACTCCCGCCAATGGTCCGCAACTCACCCTCCTAAGGAAGGGATCGATCGCAAATACATATAAGAGCGGGCTCAAAGGACAACCCTGACGGACTCCAGACCCCACCTCAAAGAGCGGCCAGACCACCCGTTCACCAGCGGGAAACTCTCTGCCCCTGCATACAAGATCTTAAGCCAATTAACAAAAGTACACGGTAAGCCATATCTCAGGAGGACGGACCAGAGGTAGTCATGGTTCACTCGATCAAATGCTTTGGCCTGATCCAAGGAAAAGTAAGTACCCCTTCCAGAGACCCGCACTACTCCGCTCCACTGCCTCCCTGACACTGAGGACAGCACTTAAGGTGCTTCGGCCTGGAACAGAGCAGTGCTGAGCCCCCGAAAGGAGCCGGGGTGCAAACTTCACCAGCCGATTAAACAGTATCTTGGCCAGAAGCTTCCTGTCTGTAGGTGCGAGTAGAAGGATCTGACGACCTCCAGGATCCCTGATCTGGACCGATTCAGAGATCCCGTACTATCAATCAGTCCTGAGACTACTTTACTACTCACTGACATCTTGCAGTTCCTGTAAGGGTCGGGCGAGCGGTACTTCCCGTAATCCCTCTCAAAAACCAAAGATGCTTGCCTATCGTACTGACACCTCATCAGCAAGGACTTCACTCTGGAGATATCCTCTCGGCTACCTCCAGTCGAGACGAGAAGCTCGAGTTTCCTCCTCAGTCCCTGATACAGGCGATACCTGTTTAGGGACCTGAGGCTCGAGAGCTGGCGGAAGAACCCCGCAACCTGCTTCTTGAATATCTCCCACCACTCAGACTTACTACTACAAAAGTCCAGTAAAGGTACCTGACTTTGAAGAAAATCCTCAAAGGACTGTCTTATCTCTGTTTCCTCCAGGAGGGACAAATTCAGCTTCCAATAACCTTTTCCCATCCGGGGGGTCTCTGAAACATTCAGGGAAAACAAAATCATACAGTGGTCGGAGAACTCCACCTCAACCACGGACACTGCGGAAGAGACGGCTTCCTCCTTTAAATAAAACCTGTCTATCCTAGACCTGCTGCTACCTCGATGAAAGGTGAAACCCGCGTGGCCTGAGGGGCTCCGGATGTGGGCATCCTCTAGGCGAGCTTCACTGACTATATTACTAAGGGCCACACAGTCATAAGCCAGCCGATCATTGGAACCTCTCCTATCTTGGGACCTCGTGACATTATTGAAGTCCCCTCCAAAGATCACTTGCCGGCTAGTAAAAAGAAAGGGTTTAATCCTCATAAAGAGATCCTTACGGCCCCACTTTGTTTGTGGGGTGTAGATGTTAATGAGCCGGAGCTCTTGTCCCTTCATGAAGACATCTAAGATCAGGCACCTCCCCATTTCTAACTCAATGACCCGTCTGCATTCGACCGGAGCGGTAAAAAGGACCGCCACCCCACTATACGGCTCAGCCACAAGAGACCAGTGGGAGGGGCCGCGCCTCCACTCTCTTCTGGCTTTCACCAGAGAGGCTAGATCTGACAACCTGGTCTCCTGTAAAAAGAAAATGTCGGCTTCAACACGGCCGAGAAAATCAAAGGCTGCGAATCTAGCCGTATCAGACTTTATACTGGCACAATTAATAGATGCCAGCGTCAATGGGGTGAGTGCTGCCATCCTGGGTAATTGAGTTAGACGGCCTTACCCATTATTTTTTCTTGCCCTTCTTCTTCACCGCCTCATCCCCTGAAGAAGAAGGAGCATTCTTACTTTCTTTAGATCTCTTTTTTGACTCAGACTGATCCATCTGGCTCCCATCTCCATCTGGCCCTGAGTTAGCCCTGCCCTCCGAGGAAGATGCCTCAACAGGACAGGACCCAGTTCCCCCTGGAGGCTCCAATCCCTCAGGCACCCCATCCTCGCCACCCCCCTCCAATGAGGGGGAGGAGATGGTATCAAGGACAAGGTA
>NW_026609726.1:0-25708 GCF_029499605.1 Hyla sarda
CTCCCCCTTTATAAAGCATTGGTACAGTCTATAGTGTATAATACTCCCCCTTTATAAAGCATTGGTACAGTCTATAGTGTATAATACTCCCCCTTTATAAAGCATTGGTACAGTCTATAGTGTATAATACTCCCCCTTTATAAAGCATTGGTACAGTCTATAGTGTATAATACTCCCCCTTTATAAAGCATTGGTACAGTCTATAGTGTATAATACTCCCCCTTTATAAAGCATTGGTACAGTCTATAGTGTATAATACTCCCCCTTTATAAAGCATTGGTACAGTCTATAGTGTATAATACTCCCCCTTTATAAAGCATTGGTACAGTCTATAGTGTATAATACTCCCCCTTTATAAAGCATTGGTACAGTCTATAGTGTATAATACTCCCCCTTTATAAAGCATTGGTACAGTCTATAGTGTATAATACTCCCCCTTTATAAAGCATTGGTACAGTCTATAGTGTATAATACTCCCCCTTTATAAAGCATTGGTACAGTCTATAGTGTATAATACTCCCCCTTTATAAAGCATTGGTACAGTCTATAGTGTATAATACTCCCCCTTTATAAAGCATTGGTACAGTCTATAGTGTATAATACTCCCCCTTTATAAAGCATTGGTACAGTCTATAGTGTATAATACTCCCCCTTTATAAAGCATTGGTACAGTCTATAGTGTATAATACTCCCCCTTTATAAAGCATTGGTACAGTCTATAGTGTATAATACTCCCCCTTTATAAAGCATTGGTACAGTCTATAGTGTATAATACTCCCCCTTTATAAAGCATTGGTACAGTCTATAGTGTATAATACTCCCCCTTTATAAAGCATTGGTACAGTCTATAGTGTATAATACTCCCCCTTTATAAAGCATTGGTACAGTCTATAGTGTATAATACTCCCCCTTTATAAAGCATTGGTACAGTCTATAGTGTATAATACTCCCCCTTTATAAAGCATTGGTACAGTCTATAGTGTATAATACTCCCCCTTTATAAAGCATTGGTACAGTCTATAGTGTATAATACTCCCCCTTTATAAAGCATTGGTACAGTCTATAGTGTATAATACTCCCCCTTTATAAAGCATTGGTACAGTCTATAGTGTATAATACTCCCCCTTTATAAAGCATTGGTACAGTCTATAGTGTATAATACTCCCCCTTTATAAAGCATTGGTACAGTCTATAGTGTATAATACTCCCCCTTTATAAAGCATTGGTACAGTCTATAGTGTATAATACTCCCCCTTTATAAAGCATTGGTACAGTCTATAGTGTATAATACTCCCCCTTTATAAAGCATTGGTACAGTCTATAGTGTATAATACTCCCCCTTTATAAAGCATTGGTACAGTCTATAGTGTATAATACTCCCCCTTTATAAAGCATTGGTACAGTCTATAGTGTATAATACTCCCCCTTTATAAAGCATTGGTACAGTCTATAGTGTATAATACTCCCCCTTTATAAAGCATTGGTACAGTCTATAGTGTATAATACTCCCCCTTTATAAAGCATTGGTACAGTCTATAGTGTATAATACTCCCCCTTTATAAAGCATTGGTACAGTCTATAGTGTATAATACTCCCCCTTTATAAAGCATTGGTACAGTCTATAGTGTATAATACTCCCCCTTTATAAAGCATTGGTACAGTCTATAGTGTATAATACTCCCCCTTTATAAAGCATTGGTACAGTCTATAGTGTATAATACTCCCCCTTTATAAAGCATTGGTACAGTCTATAGTGTATAATACTCCCCCTTTATAAAGCATTGGTACAGTCTATAGTGTATAATACTCCCCCTTTATAAAGCATTGGTACAGTCTATAGTGTATAATACTCCCCCTTTATAAAGCATTGGTACAGGTCTATAGTGTATAATACTCCCCCTTTATAAAGCATTGGTACAGTCTATAGTGTATAATACTCCCCCTTTATAAAGCATTGGTACAGTCTATAGTGTATAATACTCCCCCTTTATAAAGCATTGGTACAGTCTATAGTGTATAATACTCCCCCTTTATAAAGCATTGGTACAGTCTATAGTGTATAATACTCCCCCTTTATAAAGCATTGGTACAGTCTATAGTGTATAATACTCCCCCTTTATAAAGCATTGGTACAGTCTATAGTGTATAATACTCCCCCTTTATAAAGCATTGGTACAGTCTATAGTGTATAATACTCCCCCTTTATAAAGCATTGGTACAGTCTATAGTGTATAATACTCCCCCTTTATAAAGCATTGGTACAGTCTATAGTGTATAATACTCCCCCTTTATAAAGCATTGGTACAGTCTATAGTGTATAATACTCCCCCTTTATAAAGCATTGGTACAGTCTATAGTGTATAATACTCCCCCTTTATAAAGCATTGGTACAGTCTATAGTGTATAATACTCCCCCTTTATAAAGCATTGGTACAGTCTATAGTGTATAATACTCCCCCTTTATAAAGCATTGGTACAGTCTATAGTGTATAATACTCCCCCTTTATAAAGCATTGGTACAGTCTATAGTGTATAATACTCCCCCTTTATAAAGCATTGGTACAGTCTATAGTGTATAATACTCCCCCTTTATAAAGCATTGGTACAGTCTATAGTGTATAATACTCCCCCTTTATAAAGCATTGGTACAGTCTATAGTGTATAATACTCCCCCTTTATAAAGCATTGGTACAGTCTATAGTGTATAATACTCCCCCTTTATAAAGCATTGGTACAGTCTATAGTGTATAATACTCCCCCTTTATAAAGCATTGGTACAGTCTATAGTGTATAATACTCCCCCTTTATAAAGCATTGGTACAGTCTATAGTGTATAATACTCCCCCTTTATAAAGCATTGGTACAGTCTATAGTGTATAATACTCCCCCTTTATAAAGCATTGGTACAGTCTATAGTGTATAATACTCCCCCTTTATAAAGCATTGGTACAGTCTATAGTGTATAATACTCCCCCTTTATAAAGCATTGGTACAGTCTATAGTGTATAATACTCCCCCTTTATAAAGCATTGGTACAGTCTATAGTGTATAATACTCCCCCTTTATAAAGCATTGGTACAGTCTATAGTGTATAATACTCCCCCTTTATAAAGCATTGGTACAGTCTATAGTGTATAATACTCCCCCTTTATAAAGCATTGGTACAGTCTATAGTGTATAATACTCCCCCTTTATAAAGCATTGGTACAGTCTATAGTGTATAATACTCCCCCTTTATAAAGCATTGGTACAGTCTATAGTGTATAATACTCCCCCTTTATAAAGCATTGGTACAGTCTATAGTGTATAATACTCCCCCTTTATAAAGCATTGGTACGGTCTATAGTGTATAATACTCCCCCTTTATAAAGCATTGGTACAGTCTATAGTGTATAATACTCCCCCTTTATAAAGCATTGGTACAGTCTATAGTGTATAATACTCCCCCTTTATAAAGCATTGGTACAGTCTATAGTGTATAATACTCCCCCTTTATAAAGCATTGGTACAGTCTATAGTGTATAATACTCCCCCTTTATAAAGCATTGGTACGGTCTATAGTGTATAATACTCCCCCTTTATAAAGCATTGGTACAGTCTATAGTGTATAATACTCCCCCTTTATAAAGCATTGGTACAGTCTATAGTGTATAATACTCCCCCTTTATAAAGCATTGGTACAGTCTATAGTGTATAATACTCCCCCTTTATAAAGCATTAGTACAGTCTATAGTGTATAATACTCCCCCTTTATAAAGCATTGGTACAGTCTATAGTGTATAATACTCCCCCTTTATAAAGCATTGGTACAGTCTATAGTGTATAATACTCCCCCTTTATAAAGCATTGGTACAGTCTATAGTGTATAATACTCCCCCTTTATAAAGCATTGGTACAGTCTATAGTGTATAATACTCCCCCTTTATAAAGCATTGGTACAGTCTATAGTGTATAATACTCCCCCTTTATAAAGCATTGGTACAGTCTATAGTGTATAATACTCCCCCTTTATAAAGCATTGGTACAGTCTATAGTGTATAATACTCCCCCTTTATAAAGCATTGGTACAGTCTATAGTGTATAATACTCCCCCTTTATAAAGCATTGGTACAGTCTATAGTGTATAATACTCCCCCTTTATAAAGCATTGGTACAGTCTATAGTGTATAATACTCCCCCTTTATAAAGCATTGGTACAGTCTATAGTGTATAATACTCCCCCTTTATAAAGCATTGGTACAGTCTATAGTGTATAATACTCCCCCTTTATAAAGCATTGGTACAGTCTATAGTGTATAATACTCCCCCTTTATAAAGCATTGGTACAGTCTATAGTGTATAATACTCCCCCTTTATAAAGCATTGGTACAGTCTATAGTGTATAATACTCCCCCTTTATAAAGCATTGGTACAGTCTATAGTGTATAATACTCCCCCTTTATAAAGCATTGGTACAGTCTATAGTGTATAATACTCCCCCTTTATAAAGCATTGGTACGGCCTCACCTGGAATATGCTGTTCAGTTTTGGGCACCTGTCCATAAAAGGGACACTGCGGAGTTGGAAAGGGTGCAGAGACGCGCGACTAAACTAATATGGGGCATGGAACATCTTAGCTATGAGGAGTGATTAAAGGAGTTACAATTGTTTAGTCTTGAGAAGAGACGTATAAGGGGGGATATGATAAACGTATATAAGTATATAAATGGCCCATACAAAAAATATGGAGAAAAACTGTTCCAGGTTAAACCCCCCCAAAGGACGAGGGGGCACTCCCTCCATCTGGAGAAGAAAAGGTTTAGTCTAAAGGGGCGACACGCCTTCTTTACCGTGAGGACTGTGAATTTATGGAACGGTCTACCTCAGGAACTGGTCACAGCAGGAACAATTAACAGCTTTATAACAGGATTAGATACATTCCTGGAACAAAATAACATTAATGCTTATGAAGAAATATAAAATCCCTTCCCCAATATCGCGCCGCACCCCTACCCCTTAATTCCCTGGTTGGACTTGATGGACGTCTGTCTTTTTTCAACCGTACTAACTATGTAACAAGAGCCGGCATGGGGGCAGGTATACAGAGACAAGAGCCGGCATGGGGGCAGGTATATAGATACAAGAGCCGGCATGGGGGCAGGTATATAGATACAAGAGCCGGCATGGGGGCAGGTATATAGATACAAGAGCCGGCATGGGGGCAGGTATATAGACACAAGAGCCGGCATGGGGGCAGGTATATAGATACAAGAGCCGGCATGGGGGCAGGTATATAGATACAAGAGCAGGCATGGGGGCAGGTATATAGATACAAGAGCCGGCATGGGGGCAGGTATACAGATACAAGAGCCGGCATGGGGGCAGGTATACAGAGACAAGAGCCGGCATGGGGGCAGGTATACAGAGACAAGAGCCGGCATGGGGGCAGGTATACAGAGACAAGAGCCGGCATGGGGGCAGGTATACAGAGACAAGAGCCGGCATGGGGGCAGGTATATAGATACAAGAGCAGGCATGGGGGCAGGTATATAGATACAAGAGCCGGCATGGGGGCAGGTATATAGATACAAGAGCAGGCATGGGGGCAGATATATAGATACAAGAGCCGGCATGGGGCAGGTATATAGATACAAGAGCCGGCATGGGGGCAGGTATATAGATACAAGAGCCGGCATGGGGCAGGTATATAGATACAAGAGCCGGCATGGGGGCAGGTATACAGAGACAAGAGCCGGCATGGGGGCAGGTATATAGATACAAGAGCCGGCATGCGGGCAGGAATATAGACACAACAGCCGGCATGGGGGCAGGTATATAGACACAACAGCCGGCATGCGGGCAGGAATATACATACAACAGCCGGCATGGGGGCAGGTATATAGATACAAGAGCCGGCATGGGGGCAGGTATATAGATACAATAGCCGGCATGCGGGCAGGTATATAAGATATCAGTGACTACAGGTGACGTCATCTCTATAGTGGGGAGAATACACAATGATATCAGTGATTACAGGTGACGTCTTCTCTATAGTGAGGAGAATACACAAAGATATCAGCGACGTCTTCTCTAAAGTGAGGAGAATACACAATAATATCAGTGACTACAGGTGACGTCTTCTCTATAGTGAGGAGAATACACAATTATATCAGTGACTACAGGTGACGTCTTCTCTATAGTGAGGAGAATGTACAATTATATCAGTGACTACAGGTTACATCTTCTCTATAGTGAAGAGAATACACAATGATATCAGTGATTACAGGCGACGTCTTCTCTATAGTGAGGAGAATACACAATGATATCAGCGACTACAGGTGACATCTCTATAGTGAGGAGAATATACAATGATATCAGTGACTACAGGTGACATCTCTATAGTGAGGAGAATACACAATGATATCAGTGACTACAGGTGACGTCTTCTCTATAGTGAGGAGAATACACAATGATATCAGTGACTACAGGTGACATCTTCTCTATAGTGAGGAGAATACACAATGATATCAGTGATTACAGGTGACTTCTTCTCTATAGTGAGGAGAATACACAATGATATCAGTGACTACAGGTGATGTCTTCTCTATAGTGAGGAGAATACACAATGATATCAGTGACTACAGGTGATGTCTTCTCTATAGTGAGGAGAATACACAATGATATCAGTGACTACAGGTGATGTCTTCTCTATAGTGAGGAGAATACACAATGATATCAGTGATTACAGGTGACGTCTTCTCTATAGTGAGGAGAATACACAATGATATCAGTGATTACAGGTGACGTCTTCTCTATAGTGAGGAGAATACACAATGATATCAGTGATTACAGGTGACGTCTTCTCTATAGTGAGGAGAATACACAATGATATCAGTGACTACAGGTGACATCTTCTCTATAGTGAGGAGAATACACAATTATATCAGTGATTACAGGTGACGTCTTCTCTATAGTGAGGAGAATACACAAAGATATCAGTGACATCTTCTCTATAGTGAGGAGAATACACAATTATATCAGTGACTACAGGTGACGTCTTCTCTATAGTGAGTAGAATGTACAATTATATCAGTGACTACAGGTTACATCTTCTCTATAGTGAGGAGAATACTCAATGATATCAGTGACTACAGGTGACGTCTTCTCTATAGTGAGGAGAATACACAAAGATATCAGTGACTACAGGTGACATCTTCTCTATAGTGAGGAGAATACACAAAGATATCAGTGACTACAGGTGACGTCTTCTCTATAGTGAGGAGAATACACAAAGATATCAGTGACTACAGGTGACGTCTTCTCTATAGTGAGTAGAATGTACAATTATATCAGTGACTACAGGTTACATCTTCTCTATAGTGAGGAGAATACTCAATGATATCAGTGACTACAGGTGACGTCTTCTCTATAGTGAGGAGAATACACAAAGATATCAGTGACTACAGGTGACGTCTTCTCTATAGTGAGGAGAATACACAAAGATATCAGTGACTACAGGTGACGTCTTCTCTATAGTGAGGAGAATACACAAAGATATCAGTGACTACAGGTGACGTCTTCTCTATAGTGAGGAGAATACACAATGATATTAGTGACTACAGGTGACGTCTCTATAGTGAGGAGAATACACAATGATATCAGTGACTACAGGTGACGTCTTCTCTATAGTGAGGAGAATACACAATGAGATCAGTGATTACAGGTGACGTCTTCTCTATAGTGAGGAGAATACACAATGAGATCAGTGATTACAGGTGACGTCTTCTCTATAGTGAGGAGAATACACAATGATATCAGTGACTGCAGGTGACGTCTTCTCTATAGTGAGGAGAATACACAATGATATCAGTGATTACAGGTGACGTCTTCTCTATAGTGAGGAGAATACACAATGATATCAGTGATTACAGGTGACGTCTTCTCTATAGTGAGGAGAATACACAATGATATCAGTGACTACAGGTGGCGTCTTCTCTATAGTGAGGAGAATACACAATGATATCAGTGATTACAGGTGACATCTCTATAGTGAGGAGAATACACAATATCAGTGATTACAGGTGACGTCTTCTCTATAGTGAGGAGAATACACAATGAGATCAGTGACTACAGGTGACGTCTTCTCTATAGTGAGGAGAATACACAAAGATATCAGTGACTACAGGTGACGTCTTCTCTATAGTGAGGAGAATACACAATGATATTAGTGACTACAGGTGACGTCTCTATAGTGAGGAGAATACACAATGATATCAGTGACTACAGGTGACGTCTTCTCTATAGTGAGGAGAATACACAATGAGATCAGTGATTACAGGTGACGTCTTCTCTATAGTGAGGAGAATACACAATGAGATCAGTGATTACAGGTGACGTCTTCTCTATAGTGAGGAGAATACACAATGAGATCAGTGATTACAGGTGACGTCTTCTCTATAGTGAGGAGAATACACAATGACATCAGTGATTACAGGTGACGTCTTCTCTATAGTGAGGAGAATACACAATGATATCAGTGACTGCAGGTGACGTCTTCTCTATAGTGAGGAGAATACACAATGATATCAGTGATTACAGGTGACGTCTTCTCTATAGTGAGGAGAATACACAATGATATCAGTGATTACAGGTGACGTCTTCTCTATAGTGAGGAGAATACACAATGATATCAGTGACTACAGGTGGCGTCTTCTCTATAGTGAGGAGAATACACAATGATATCAGTGATTACAGGTGACATCTCTATAGTGAGGAGAATACACAATATCAGTGCTTACAGGTGACGTCTTCTCTATAGTGAGGAGAATACACAATGAGATCAGTGATTACAGGTGACGTCTTCTCTATAGTGAGGAGAATACACAATGATATCAATGATTGCAGGTGACGTCTTCTCTATAGTGAGGAGAATACACAATGAGATCAGTGATTACAGGTGACGTCTTTTCTATAGTGAGGAGAATACACAATGATATCAGTGATTACAGGTGACGTCTTCTCTATAGTGAGGAGAATACACAATGATATCAGTGATTACAGGTGACTTCTTCTCTATAGTGAGGAGAATACACAATGATATCAGTGATTACAGGTGACGTCTTCTCTATAATGAGGAGAATACACAATGATATCAGTGACTACAGGTGACGTCTTCTCTATAGTGAGGAGAATACACAATGATATCAGTGATTACAGGTGACATCTCTATAGTGAGGAGAATACACAATATCAGTGATTACAGGTGACGTCTTCTCTATAGTGAGGAGAATACACAATTATATCAGTGACGTCTTCTCTATAGTGAGGAGAATACACAATGATATCAGTGATTACAGGTGACGTCTTCTCTATAGTGAGGAGAATACACAATGATATCAGTGACTACAGGTGACGTCTTCTCTATAGTGAGGAGAATACACAAAGATATCAGTGACGTCTTCTCTATAGTGAGGAGAATACACAATGATATCAGTGATTACAGGTGACGTCTTCTCTATAGTGAGGAGAATACACAATGATATCAGTGATTACAGGTGACGTCTTCTCTATAGTGAGGAGAATACACAATGATATCAGTGACTACAGGTGGCGTCTTCTCTATAGTGAGGAGAATACACAATGATATCAGTGACTACAGGTGGCGTCTTCTCTATAGTGAGGAGAATACACAATGATATCAGTGATTACAGGTGACATCTCTATAGTGAGGAGAATACACAATATCAGTGATTACAGGTGACGTCTTCTCTATAGTGAGGAGAATACACAATGAGATCAGTGACTACAGGTGACGTCTTCTCTATAGTGAGGAGAATACACAAAGATATCAGTGACTACAGGTGACGTCTTCTCTATAGTGAGGAGAATACACAATGATATTAGTGACTACAGGTGACGTCTCTATAGTGAGGAGAATACACAATGATATCAGTGACTACAGGTGACGTCTTCTCTATAGTGAGGAGAATACACAATGAGATCAGTGATTACAGGTGACGTCTTCTCTATAGTGAGGAGAATACACAATGAGATCAGTGATTACAGGTGACGTCTTCTCTATAGTGAGGAGAATACACAATGAGATCAGTGATTACTGGTGACGTCTTCTCTATAGTGAGGAGAATACACAATGACATCAGTGATTACAGGTGACGTCTTCTCTATAGTGAGGAGAATACACAATGATATCAGTGACTGCAGGTGACGTCTTCTCTATAGTGAGGAGAATACACAATGATATCAGTGATTACAGGTGACGTCTTCTCTATAGTGAGGAGAATACACAATGATATCAGTGATTACAGGTGACGTCTTCTCTATAGTGAGGAGAATACACAATGATATCAGTGACTACAGGTGGCGTCTTCTCTATAGTGAGGAGAATACACAATGATATCAGTGATTACAGGTGACATCTCTATAGTGAGGAGAATACACAATGAGATCAGTGATTACAGGTGACGTCTTCTCTATAGTGAGGAGAATACACAATGATATCAATGATTGCAGGTGACGTCTTCTCTATAGTGAGGAGAATACACAATGAGATCAGTGATTACAGGTGACATCTTTTCTATAGTGAGGAGAATACACAATGATATCATTGATTACAGGTGTTGTCTTCTCTATAGTGAGGAGAATACACAATGATATCAGTGATTACAGGTGACGTCTTTTCTATAGTGAGGAGAATACACAATGATATCAGTGATTACAGGTGACGTCTTCTCTATAGTGAGGAGAATACACAAAGATATCAGTGACGTCTTCTCTATAGTGAGGAGAATACACAATGATATCAGTGATTACAGGTGACGTCTTCTCTATAGTGAGGAGAATACACAATGATATCAGTGATTACAGGTGACGTCTTTTCTATAGTGAGGAGAATACACAATGATATCAGTGATTACAGGTGACATCTCTATAGTGAGGAGAATACACAATGAGATCAGTGATTACAGGTGACGTCTTCTCTATAGTGAGGAGAATACACAATGATATCAATGATTGCAGGTGACGTCTTCTCTATAGTGAGGAGAATACACAATGAGATCAGTGATTACAGGTGACATCTTTTCTATAGTGAGGAGAATACACAATGATATCATTGATTACAGGTGTTGTCTTCTCTATAGTGAGGAGAATACACAATGATATCAGTGATTACAGGTGACGTCTTTTCTATAGTGAGGAGAATACACAATGATATCAGTGATTACAGGTGACGTCTTCTCTATAGTGAGGAGAATACACAAAGATATCAGTGACGTCTTCTCTATAGTGAGGAGAATACACAATGATATCAGTGATTACAGGTGACGTCTTCTCTATAGTGAGGAGAATACACAATGATATCAGTGATTACAGGTGACGTCTTTTCTATAGTGAGGAGAATACACAATGATATCAGTGATTACAGGTGACGTCTTCTCTATAGTGAGGAGAATACACAATGATATCAGTGATTACAGGTGACTTCTTCTCTATAGTGAGGAGAATACACAATGATATCAGTGATTACAGGTGACGTCTTCTCTATAATGAAGAGAATACACAATGATATCAGTGACTACAGGTGACGTCTTCTCTATAGTGAGGAGAATACACAATGATATCAGTGATTACAGGTGACATCTCTATAGTGAGGAGAATACACAATATCAGTGATTACAGGTGACGTCTTCTCTATAGTGAGGAGAATACACAATGATATCAGTGACTACAGGTGACATCTTCTCTATAGTGAGGAGAATACACAAAGATATCAGTGACGTCTTCTCTATAGTGAGGAGAATACACAATGATATCAGTGATTACAGGTGACGTCTTCTCTATAGTGAGGAGAATACACAATGATATCAGTGATTACAGGTGACATCTCTATAGTGAGGAGAATACACAATATCAGTGATTACAGGTGACGTCTTCTCTATAGTGAGGAGAATACACAATGATATCAGTGACTACAGGTGACGTCTTCTCTATAGTGAGGAGAATACACAAAGATATCAGTGACGTCTTCTCTATAGTGAGGAGAATACACAATGATATCAGTGATTACAGGTGACGTCTTCTCTATAGTGAGGAGAATACACAATGATATCAGTGATTACAGGTGACGTCTTCTCTATAGTGAGGAGAATACACGATATCAGTGATTACAGGTGACGTCTTCTCTATAGTCTTTCCTTATCTAATTCAGATGGTACATACCGCCAGGTCCAGCTAAATGTTCAACAAGCAGAACTTGATACCCAGACGGCTCCTCACTGTTACGCCTAGCGCTCCGGGTCCCCGCTCCTCCCCGGAGCGCTCACGGCGTCTTTCTCCCTGCAGCTCCCCGGTCAGTCCCGCTGACCGGGAGCGCTGCACTGTCATGGCCGTTGGGGATGCGATTCGCACAGCGGGACGCGCCCGCTCGCGAATCGCATCCCAGGTCACTTACCCGTTCCCGTCCCCTGCTGTCATGTGCTGGCGCGCGCGGCTCCGCTCTCTAGGGCGCGCGCGCGCCAGCTCCCTGAGACTTAAAGGGCCAGTGCACCAATGATTGGTGCCTGGCCCAATTAGCTTAATTGGCTTCCATCTGCTCCCTGCCTTTATCTGACCTCCTCCCATGCACTCCCTTGCCGGATCTTGTTGCCCTTGTGCCTAGTGAAAGCGTTTTGTGTGTCTAAAGCCTGTGTACCAGAACTTCTGCTATCCACCCTGACTACGAACCTTGCCGCCTGCCCCCGACCTTCTGCTACGTCCGACCTTGCTTCTGTCTACTCCCTTGTACCGCGCCTATCATCAGCAGCCAGAGAGGTGAGCCGTTGCTAGTGGATACGACCTGGTCACTACCGCCGCAGCAAGACCATCCCGCTTTGCGGCGGGCTCTGGCGAAAACCAGTAGTGACTTAGAACCGGTCCACTAGCACGGTCCGCGCCAATCCCTCTCTGGCACAGAGGATCCACCTCCTGCCAGCCGGCATCGTGACAGTAGATCCGGCCATGGATCCCGCTGACGTCCCTCTGCCTTATATCTCTGATATCACCACGGTGGTCGCCCAGCAATCCCGACAGATCGCCCATCTAACCCACCAGCTGTCGGAAGTGTCCACCATTGTGCAGCAACTTCAGTCGCAACTTCTGCAGCAATCATCTCCTCCGCCAGCTCCTGCACCCCTTCCGCAGCGAGTGGCCACTCCTAGCCTCCGCCTGTCCTTGCCGGACAAATTTAATGGGGACTCTAAGTTTTGCCGTGGCTTTCTTTCGCAATGTTCCCTGCACTTGGAGATGATGTCGGACCAGTTTCCTACTGAAAGGTCTAAGGTGGCTTTCGTAGTCAGCCTTCTGTCTGGAAAAGCCCTGTCATGGGCCACACCGCTCTGGGACCGCAATGACCCCGTCACTGCCTCTGTACACTCCTTCTTCTCGGAAATTCGAAGTGTCTTTGAGGAACCTGCCCGAGCCTCTTCTGCTGAGACTGCCCTGCTGAACCTGGTCCAGGGTAATTCTTCCGTTGGCGAGTACGCCGTACAATTCCGTACTCTTGCTTCTGAACTTTCCTGGAATAATGAGGCCCTCTGCGCGACTGTCACGATGCCGGCTGGCAGGAGGTGGATCCTCTGTGCCAGAGAGGGATTGGCGTGGACCGTGCTAGTGGACCGGTTCTAAGTCACTACTGGTTTTCACCAGAGCCCGCCGCAAAGCGGGATGGACCTGCTGCGGCGGTAGTGACCAGGTCGTATCCACTAGCAACGGCTCAATCTCTCTGGCTGCTGAAGATAGGCGCGGTACAAGGGAGTAGACAGAAGCAAGGTCGGACGTAGCAGAAGGTCGGGGGCAGGCGGCAAGGTTCGTAGTCAGGGTGGATAGCAGTAGTACTGGTACACAGGCTTTGGACACACAAAACGCTTTCACTGGCACAAGGGCAACAAGATCCGGCAAGGGAGTGCATGGGAGGAGGTCAGATAAAGGCAGGGAGCAGATGGAAGCCAATTAAGCTAATTGGGCCAGGCACCAATCATTGGTGCACTGGCCCTTTAAGTCTCAGGGAGCTGGCGCGCGCGCGCGCCCTAGAGAGCGGAGCCGCGCGCGCCAGCACATGACAGCAGGGGACGGGAACGGGTAAGTGACCTGGGATGCGATTCGCGAGCGGGCGCGTCCCGCTGTGCGAATCGCATCCCCGACGGCCATGACAGTGCAGCGCTCCCGGTCAGCGGGACCGACCGGGGCGCTGCGGAGAGAGAGACGCCGTACGCGCTCCGGGGAGGAGCGGGGACCCGGAGCGCTAGGCGTAACAGTACCCCCCCCCCCCTTAGGTCTCCCCTTCTCTTTGTCCGGTAACTGCCTCCCCTGGGATGAGGACACCGGGAAAGGATGGAGGGATTCCTCAACGGCAGGCAGTACAGCAGGAGTGGGGAATGGGGAGGGAGGGCAGAGGGCGAGGCCTGGCACGGGGCAGTGTGACACCAGGACGAGGGCCATGAGGAGGCACCGAGGCTTGCCTGACTGGACTGGAGAGGGGGGGAGAGGCACTTCTTAAGGCGGGCAGAGTCCATAACGACCTTAGGGAGACCGGATACAGGAGGAACCACAGGGTCACGGCAGGGGAGTACTGGTAACCGGTTTAAGGCAGTCCTTGAAGCAAGAGGTACCCCAGCTCTTGATCTCCCCTGTGGACCAATCCAGGGTTGGGGAATGGTGTAGAAGCCAGGGTAGTCCAAGGAGAACTTCAGAAGTGCAATTGGGGAGGACCAAAAACTCAATTTTCTCATGATGAGGTCCGATGCACATTAGGAGGGGCTTCGTGCGGAAACGCACGGTGCAATCCAACCTGGCTCCGTTGACCGCGGAAATGTGGAGTGGCTTGACAAGACGGGTCACCGGGATGCGGAATTTATTCACCAAGGACTCCCGAATAAAATTCCCCAGAGGCACCAGAGTCCAGGCAGGCCACGGCTGAGAGGGAAGAGCTGGCTGAAGAAGGAAATCCGTACAGGCACCGTGAGACGTGGAGAAGCCGACTTAGCATCAAGAGACGCCACACCACGAGAGCTGGGTGCGAGCCTGCGTTTCCCAGACGTGGAGGACGGATGGGGAAATCCACCAAAAAATGTTCGGTACTGGCACAGTACAGACAAAGATTCTCTTCCTTACGGCGATTCCTCTCTTCCAGGGTCAGGCGAGACCGATCCACTTGCATGGCCTCCTCGGCGGGAGGCCTAGGCGCAGATTGCAATGGAGACTGTGGGAGAGGTGTCCAGAGATCTAAGTCTTTTTCCTGGCGGAGGCTCTTGATGCCTCTCAGAAAAACGCATGTCAATGCGAGGTGGCTAGATGAATGAGTTCATGCAGGTTGGTAGGAGTATCTCGTGCGGCCAGAAACATCTTTAATGTTGCTGGATAGGCCTTTTTTAAAGGTCGCGCAGAGGGGCCTCATTATTCCAGGAAAGTTCTGAAGCAAGAGTACGGAATTGTATGGCGTACTCGCCAACGGAGGAATTACCCTGGACCAGGTTCAGCAGGGCAGTCTCAGCAGAAGAGGCTCGGGCAGGTTCCTCAAAGACACTTCGAATTTCCGAGAAGAAGGAGTGTACAGAGGCAGTGACGGGGTCATTGCGGTCCCAGAGCGGTGGTGGCCCATGACAGGGCTTTTCCAGACAGAAGGCTGACTACGAAAGCCACCTTAGACCTTTCAGTAGAAACTGGTCCGACATCATCTCCAAGTGCAGGGAACATTGCGAAAGAAAGCCACGGCAAAACTTAGAGTCCCCATTAAATTTGTCCGGCAAGGACAGGCGGAGGCTAGGAGTGGCCACTCGCTGCGGAAGAGGTGCAGGAGCTGGCGGAGGAGATGGTTGCTGCTGCTGTAGCTGAGACTGAATCTGCTGTAGCTGCGACTGGAGTTGCTGAGTCATGGTGGTCAAGTACGACAGCTGGTGATCTTGTTGGGCAATCTGTCGGGCTTGCTGGGCGACCAGTGTGGGGAGGTCGGCGACAACAGGCAGAGGAACTTCAGCGGGATCCATGGCCGGATCTACTGTCACGATGCCGGCTGGCAGGTAGTGGATCCTCTGTGCCAGAGAGGGATTGGCCGTGGACCGTGCTAGTGGACCGGTTCTAAGTCACTACTGGTTTTCACCAGAGCCCGCCGCAAAGCGGGATGGACTGCCTGCGGCGGTAGTGACCAGGTCGTATCCACTAGCAACGGCTCAACCTCTCTGGCTGCTGAAGATAGGTGCGGTACAAGGGAGTAGACAGAAGCAAGGTCGGACGTAGCAGAAGGTCGGGGGCAGGCGGCAAGGTTCGTAGTCAGGGTGGATAGCAGAAGTTCTGGTACACAGCTTTGGACACACAAAACGCTTTCACTGGCACATAGGCAACAAGATCCGGCAAGGGAGTGCATGGGAGGAGGTCAGATAAAGGCAGGGAGCAGATGGAAGCCAATTAAGCTAATTGGGCCAGGCACCAATCATTGGTGCACTGGCCCTTTAAGTCTCAGGGAGCTGGCGCGCGCGCGCCCTAGAGAGCGGAGCCGCGCACGCCAGCACATGACAGCAGGGGACGGGAACGGGTAAGTGACCTGGGATGCGATTCGCGAGCGGGGCGCGTCCCGCTGTGCGAATCGCATCCCCGACGGCCATGACAGTGCAGCGCCTCCCGGTCAGCGGGGACCGACCGGAGGCGCTGCGGAGAGAAAGACGCCGTGAGCGCTCCGGGGAGGAGCGGGGACCCGGAGCGCTAGGCGTAACAGCGACCTTTAAAAAAGGCCTATCCAGCAACATTAAAGATGTTCTGGCCGCACGAGAAACTCCTGCTAACCTGCATGAACTCATTCATCTTGCCACTCGCATTGACATGCGTTTTTCTGAGAGGCATCAAGAGCTCCGCCAGGAAAAAGACTTAGATCTCTGGGCACCTCTCCCACAGTCTCCGTTGCAATCTACGCCTAGGCCTCCCGCCGAGGAGGCCATGCAAGTGGATCGGTCTCGCCTGACCCTGGAAGAGAGGAATCGCCGTAAGGAAGAGAATCTTTGTCTGTACTGTGCCAGTACTGAACATTTTTTGGTGGATTGCCCAATCCGTCCTCCACGTCTGGGAAACGCACGCTCGCACCCAGCTCTCGTGGGTGTGGCGTCTCTTGATGCTAAGTCGGCTTCTCCACGTCTCACGGTGCCTGTTCGGATTTCTACTTCAGCCAGCTCTTCCCTCTCAGCCGTGGCCTGCCTGGACTCTGGTGCTTCTGGGAATTTTATTCGGGAGTCCTTGGTGAATAAATTCCGCATTCCGGTGACCCGTCTTGTCAAGCCACTCCACATTTCGCGGTCAACGGAGCCAGGTTGGATTGCACCGTGCGTTACCGCACGGAGCCCCTCCTAATGTGCATCGGACCTCATCACGAGAAAATTGAATTTTTGGTCCTTCCCAATTGCACTTCCGAAATTCTCCTTGGACTACCCTGGCTTCTACACCATTCCCCAACCCTGGACTGGTCCACTGGGGAGATCAAGAGTTGGGGTCCCTCTTGTTCCAAGGACTGCCTTAAACCGGTTCCCAGTACTCCCTGCCGTGACCCTGTGGTTCCTCCTGTATCCGGTCCCCCTAAGGTCGTTAGGGACTCTGCCTGCCACAGAAAATGCCTCTCCCCCCCTCCCAGTCCCTTCAGGCAAGCCTCTGTGTCCCCTCATGGCTCCCGTCCTTGTGTCTCCCTGCCCCGTGCCAAGCTTCGCCCTCTGCCCTCCCTCCCCATTCCCACTCCTGCTGTACTGCCTGCCATTGAGGAAACCATCCAATCCTTCCCGGTGTCCTCATCCCAGGGGAGGCAGTCACCGGACAAAAAAAAGGGGAGACCTAAGGGGGGGGGGTACTGTTACGCCTAGCGCTCCGGGTCCCCGCTCCTCCCCGGAGCGCTCACGGCGTCTTTCTCCCTGCAGCTCCTCGGTCGGTCCCGCTGACCGGGAGCGCTGCACTGTCATGGCCGTTGGGGATGCGATTCGCACAGCGGGACGCGCCCGCTCGCGAATCGCATCCCAGGTCACTTACCCGTTCCCCGTCCCCTGCTGTCATGTGCTGGCGCGCGCGGCTCCGCTCTCTAGGGCGCGCGCGCGCCAGCTCCCTGAGACTTAAAG
This sequence comes from Hyla sarda, assembly GCF_029499605.1. NCBI lineage: Eukaryota > Metazoa > Chordata > Amphibia > Anura > Hylidae > Hyla > Hyla sarda. The sequence goes on from NW_026609726.1 coordinate 18,117, forward strand.
GGCCAGTGCACCAATGATTGGTGCCTGGCCCAATTAGCTTAATTGGCTTCCACCTGCTCCCTGACTATATCTAACCTCCTCCCATGCACTTCCTTGCCGGATCTTGTTGCCTTGTGCCAGTGAAAGCGTTTGTGTGTCCTAAGCCTGTGTACCAGAACTTCTGCTATCCACCCTGACTACGAACCTTGCCGCCTGCCCCCGACCTTCTGCTACGTCCGACCTTGCTTCTGTCTACTCCCTTGTACCGCGCCTATCATCAGCAGTCAGAGAGGTTGAGCCGTTGCTAGTGGATACGACCTGGTCACTACCGCCGCAGCAAGACCATCCCGCTTTGCGGCGGGCTCTGGTGAAAACCAGTAGTGACTTAGAACCGGTCCACTAGCACGGTCCACGCCAATCCCTCTCTGGCACAGAGGATCCACTACCTGCCAGCCGGCATCGTGACACTCACTATGTCAGTGGATTCTGATCCTCTATATAAAAATAATTATTATAAACCTGCCAGACACTGTATCCTCTAAATATAATACACCGCCCCCCTGTCCACTCTGTATATAATACACCGCCCCCCTGTCCACTCTGTATATAATACACCGCCCCCCTGTCCACTCTGTATATAATACACCGCCCCCCCCTGTCCACTCTGTATATAATACACCGCCCCCCTGTCCACTCTGTATATAATACACCGCCCCCCCTGTCCACTCTGTATATAATACACCGCCCCCCTGTCCACTCTGTATATAATACACCGCCCCCCCTGTCCACTCTGTATATAATACACCGCCCCCCCTGTCCACTCTGTATATAATACACCGCCCCCCCTGTCCACTCTGTATATAATACACCGCCCCCCCTGTCCACTCTGTATATAATACACCGCCCCCCCTGTCCACTCTGTATATAATACACCGCCCCCCCTGTCCACTCTGTATATAATACCCGCCCCCCCCCTGTCCACTCTGTATATAATACACCCAGCCCCCCCCCTGTCCACTCTGTATATAATACACCGCCCCCCCTGTCCACTCTGTATATAATACACCGCCCCCCCTGTCCACTCTGTATATAATACACCGCCCCCCTGTCCACTCTGTATATAATACAACGCCCGCCCCCCCTGTCCACTCTGTATATAATACACCGCCCCCCCCTGTCCACTCTGTATATAATACACCGCCCCCCCTGTCCACTCTGTATATAATACACCGCCCCCCCTGTACACTCTGTATATAATACACCGCCCCCCCCTGTACACTCTGTATATAATACACCGCCCCCCTGTCCACTCTGTATATAATACACCGCCCCCCCTGTCCACTCTGTATATAATACAACCGCCCCCCCTGTACACTCTGTATATAATACACCGCCCCCCCTGTACACTCTGTATATAATACACCGCCCCCCTGTCCCACTCTGTATAATACACCGCCCCCCCCTGTCCACTCTGTATATAATACACCGCCCCCCCTGTACACTCTGTATATAATACACCGCCCCCCCCTGTCCACTCTGTATATAATACACCGCCCCCCTGTCCACTCTGTATATAATACACCGCCCCCCCTGTCCACTCTGTATATAATACACCGCCCCCCCTGTCCACTCTGTATATTAATACACCGCCCCCCCCTGTCCACTCTGTATATAATACACCGCCCCCCCTGTACACTCTGTATATAATACACCGCCCCCCCCCTGTCCACTCTGTATATAATACACCGCCCCCACTGTCCACTCTGTATATAATACACCGCCCCCCCTGTCCACTCTGTATATAATACACCGCCCCCCCCTGTCCACTCTGTATTTAATACACCGCCCCCCCTGTCCACTCTGTATATAATACACCGCCCCCCCCTGTCCACTCTGTATATAATACACCGCCCCCCCCTGTCCACTCTGTATTTAATACACCGCCCCCCCTGTCCACTCTGTATATAATACACCGCCCCCCCCCCTGTCCACTCTGTATATAATACACCGCCCCCTGTCCACTCTGTATATAATACACCGCCCCCCTGTCCACTCTGTATATAATACACCGCCCCCCTGTCCACTCTGTATATAATACACCGCCCCCCCTGTCCACTCTGTATATAATACACCGCCCCCCTGTCCACTCTGTATATAATACACGCCCCCCTGTCCACTCTGTATTTAATACACCGCCCCCCCTGTCCACTCTGTATATAATACACCGCCCCCCTGTCCACTCTGTATATAATACACCGCCCCCCCTGTCCACTTGTATATAATACACCGCCCCCCCCCTGTACACTCTGTATATAATACACCGCCCCCCCTGTCCACTCTGTATATAATACACCGCCCCCCTGTCCACCTGTATATAATACACCGCCCCCCCCCCTGTACACTCTGTATATAATACACCGCCCCCCCCCCCTGTACACTCTGTATATAATACACCGCCCCCCCCCCTGTACACTCTGTATATAATACACCGCCCCCCCCCTGTACACTCTGTATATAATACACCGCCCCCCCCTGTCCACTCTGTATATAATACACCGCCCCCCCCTGTACACTCTGTACATAATACACCACCCCCCCCTGTACACTCTGTATATAATACACCGCCCCCCTGTCCACTCTGTATATAATACACCGCCCCCCCCCTGTACACTCTGTATATAATACACCGCCCCCCCCCCTGTACACTCTGTATATAATACACCCGCCCCCCCCCTGTCCACTCTGTATATAATACACCGCCCCCCCCCCTGTACACTCTGTATATAATACACCGCCCCCCCCTGTACATAATACACCCCCCCCCTGTCCACTCTGTATATAATACACCGCCCCCCCCCCCCTGTACACTCTGTATATAATACACCGCCCCCCCCCCCTGTACACTCTGTATATAATACACCGCCCCCCCTGTCTACTCTGTATATAATACACCGCCCCCCCTGTCTACTCTGTATATAATACACCGCCCCCCCCTGTACACTCTGTATATAATACACCGCCCCCCCCTGTCCACTCTGTATATAATACACCGCCCCCCCCTGTACACTCTGTATATAATACACCGCCCCCCCCTGTCCACTCTGTATATAATACCACCGCCCCCCCCCTGTCCACTCTGTATATAATACACCGCCCCCCCCTGTCCACTCTGTATATAATACACCGCCCCCCCCTGTCCACTCTGTATATAATACACGGCCCCCCCCCTGTCCACTCTGTATATAATACACCGCCCCCCCCCCCCCTGTCCACTCTGTATATAATACACCGCCCCCCCCTGTCCACTCTGTATATAATACACGGGCCCCCCCTGTCCACTCTGTATATAATACACCGCCCCCCCTGTCTACTCTGTATATAATACACCACCCCCCCCTGTACACTCTGTATATAATACACCGCCCCCCCTGTCTACTCTGTATATAATACACCGCCCCCCCTGTACACTCTGTATATAATACACCGCCCCCCCCTGTCCACTCTGTATATAATACACCGCCCCCCCCCTGTCCACTCTGTATATAATACACCGCCCCCCCTGTCTACTCTGTATATAATACACCGCCCCCCCTGTACACTCTGTATATAATACACCGCCCCCCCCCCTGTACACTCTGTATATAATACACCGCCCCCCCTGTCCACTCTGTATATAATACACGGCCCCCCCCTGTCCACTCTGTATATAATACACGGCCCCCCCCTGTCCACTCTGTATATAATACACCGCCCCCCCCCTGTCCACTCTGTATATAATACACCGCCCCCCCTGTACACTCTGTATATAATACACCACCCCCCCCCTGTACACTCTGTATATAATACACCGCCCCCCCCTGTACACTCTGTATATAATACACCGCCCCCCCTGTCCACTCTGTATATAATACACGGCCCCCCCCCTGTCCACTCTGTATATAATACACGGCCCCCCCCTGTACACTCTGTATATAATACACCACCCCCCCCCCTGTACACTCTGTATATAATACACCGCCCCCCCCTGTACACTCTGTATATAATACACCGCCCCCCCCTGTCCACTCTGTATATAATACACCGCCCCCCTGTCCACTCTGTATATAATACACCGCCCCCCCCTGTCCACTCTGTATATAATACACCGCCCCCCCCCCCTGTACACTCTGTATATAATACACCGCCCCCCCCCTGTCCACTCTGTATATAATACACGGCCCCCCCCCCTGTACACTCTGTATATAATACACCGCCCCCCCCTGTCCACTCTGTATATAATACACGGCCCCCCCCTGTCCACTCTGTATATAATACACCCCCCCCCCCGTACACTCTGTATATAATACACCCCCCCCCTGCCTTTGCCCCCCACTTCCGATCCTCTCGGCTGCAGATCGCGGGTCATCGCCCGGTCGCACTGACTCCCCAGGATTAGAGTCGCCGCCATCTTGTTCCCTCCGGCGATTAATCTAAATCCAGAAACTTTCCCAAAGTTTAATTCAAACTAAAACTTTTTACTTTCCCAGAAATGAGCGGAGGGAGAAAGATGACGGATGGTGAATCGCAAAGATGGATGATGACAAGTGCGTAAAGGTCGCGGCGATTAAGAGCGTCCGCCGGATCCGGAGAGGTGTCAGCGCTGACGGGTCCCTTTATGGAAGAATGATGGCGCCAAAGCAGTCAGAGGAATATACCGCCACATTAAACTGACGGCTCTGATCTATTCAATGACCAGAAGCCGCCGTACTGCACCGCGACCGGAAAAACCGCGAAAGATTCATCATCTGCAATCACAGCCGCAAACGGTGATTTAATGTCCGAGGGAAATTATCATAAAATTATGGATTATAGGGGCTTTATGTGAGAGACACCTAGCGAGACCTCTGTGTATACGAGAGCGAGCGAGACATCTGTGTATACGAGAGCGAGCGAGACATCTGTGTATACGAGAGCGAGCGAGACATCTGTGTATACGAGAGCGAGCGAGACATCTGTGTATACGAGAGCGAGCGAGACATCTGTGTATACGAGAGCGCGCGAGAGACCTCTGTGTATACGAGAGCGAGCGAGAGACATCTGTGTATACGAGAGCGAGCGAGAGCCCTCTGTGTATACGAGAGCGAGCGAGACATCTGTGTATACGAGAGCGAGCGAGACATCTGTGTATACGAGAGCGAGCGAGAGACCTCTGTGTATACGAGAGCGAGCGAGAGACCTCTGTGTATACGAGAGCGAGCGAGAGCCCTCTGTGTATACGAGACAGAGCGAGAGACCTCTGTGTATACGAGAGCGTGCGAGAGCCCTCTGTGTATACGAGAGCGTGCGAGAGCCCTCTGTGTATACGAGACAGAGCGAGAGACCTCTGTGTATACGAGAGCGTGCGAGAGCCCTCTGTGTATACGAGAGCGTGCGAGAGCCCTCTGTGTATACGAGAGCGTGCGAGAGACCTCTGTGTATACGAGAGCGAGCGAGAGACCTCTGTGTATACGAGCCAGCGCGAGAGACCTCTGTGTATACGAGAGCGAGCGAGAGACCTCTGTGTATACGAGAGCGAGCGAGAGACCTCTGTGTATACGAGAGCGAGCGAGAGACCTCTGTGTATACGAGCCAGAGCGAGAGACATCTGTGTATACAAGCCAGAGCGAGAGACATCTGTGTATACGAGCCAGAGCGAGAGACCTCTGTGTATACGAGAGCGAGCGAGAGACCTCTGTGTATACGAGAGCGAGCGAGAGCCATCTGTGTATACGAGAGCGAGCGAGAGACATCTGTGTATACGAGAGCGAGCGAGAGACCTCTGTGTATACGAGACAGAGCGAGAGACCTCTGTGTATACGAGAGCGAGCGAGAGCCATCTGTGTATACGAGAGCGAGCGAGAGACATCTGTGTATACGAGACAGAGCGAGAGAGCGAGCGAGAGAGACACTTAGCGAGACATCTGTGTATACGAGAGAGCGAGAGCCATCTGTGTATACGAGAGCGAGCGAGAGACATCTGTGTATACGAGACAGAGCGAGAGACCTCTGTGTATACGAGACAGAGCGAGAGAGCGAGCGAGAGAGACACTTAGCGAGACATCTGTGTATACGAGAGAGCGAGAGCCATCTGTGTATACGAGAGCGAGCGAGAGACATCTGTGTATACGAGACAGAGCGAGAGAGCGAGCGAGAGAGACACTTAGCGAGACATCTGTGTATACGAGAGCGAGCGAGCCATCTGTGTATACGAGAGCGAGCGAGAGCCCTCTGTGTATACGAGAGCGAGCGAGAGACCTCTGTGTATACGAGAGCGAGCGAGAGACCTCTGTGTATACGAGAGCGAGCGAGAGACATCTGTGTATACGAGACAGAGCGAGAGAGCGAGCGAGAGAGACACTTAGCGAGACATCTGTGTATACGAGACAGAGCGAGAGCCATCTGTGTATACGAGAGCGAGCGAGAGACATCTGTGTATACGAGAGCGAGCGAGAGACATCTGTGTATACGAGAGCGAGCGAGACATCTGTGTATACGAGAGCGAGCGAGAGCCATCTGTGTATACGAGAGCGCGCGAGAGACCTCTGTGTATACGAGAGCGAGCGAGAGCCATCTGTGTATACGAGAGCGAGCGAGAGACCTCTGTGTATACGAGAGCGAGCGAGACATCTGTGTATACGAGAGCGAGCGAGAGACATCTGTGTATACGAGAGCGAGCGAGAGACATCTGTGTATACGAGAGCGAGTGAGACATCTGTGTATACGAGAGCGAGCGAGACATCTGTGTATACGAGAGCGAGCGAGAGCCATCTGTGTATACGAGAGCGCGCGAGAGACCTCTGTGTATACGAGAGCGAGCGAGACATCTGTGTATACGAGCCAGAGCGAGAGCCATCTGTGTATACGAGAGCGAGCGAGAGCCATCTGTGTATACGAGAGCGAGCGAGAGCCATCTGTGTATACGAGAGCGAGCGAGAGACCTCTGTGTATAACGAGACAGAGCGAGAGACCTCTGTGTATACGAGAGCGAGCGAGAGACCTCTGTGTATACGAGAGCGAGCGAGAGACCTCTGTGTATACGAGAGCGAGCGAGAGCCATCTGTGTATACGAGAGCGAGCGAGAGCCATCTGTGTATACGAGAGCGAGCGCGAGACCTGTGTATACGAGAGCGTGCGAGAGACCTCTGTGTATACGAGAGCGAGCGAGAGCCATCTGTGTATACGAGAGCGAGCGAGAGACCTCTGTGTATACGAGAGCGAGCGAGAGCCCTCTGTGTATACGAGAGCGAGCGAGAGACCTCTGTGTATACGAGAGCGAGCGAGAGCCCTCTGTGTATACGAGAGCGAGCGAGAGACCTCTGTGTATACGAGAGCGAGCGAGAGACCTCTGTGTATACGAGAGCGAGCGAGAGACCTCTGTGTATACGAGAGCGAGCGAGAGACATCTGTGTATACGAGACAGAGCGAGAGAGCGAGCGAGAGAGACACTTAGCGAGACATCTGTGTATACGAGACAGAGCGAGAGCCATCTGTGTATACGAGAGCGAGCGAGAGACATCTGTGTATACGAGAGCGAGCGAGAGACATCTGTGTATACGAGAGCGAGCGAGAGCCATCTGTGTATACGAGAGCGCGCG